>NW_021833107.1:7500-55000 GCF_006345805.1 Octopus sinensis
GTAAATAAATTCCACTTCAGCTGTCCTCCATCCTGGAAAGAAGTAGAACATGCCAGATCAAGATCAGATTCTGGCCCAAGTAGTATACCTTATAAAGTATACAAGAAATGCCCGTGGATGCTCTTTTGAAAGATCTGGATAAATGGTAACATCCTATCATGCTGGAAGAAGGCGGAAGGATGTTTTGTGTCAAAGGAAGAAAACTCCACAGCCGTTAATCAGTTCAGGACCATCTCCCTCTTGAGAGTTGAGGGGAAAATCTTCTTTTCTATACTGGCCAAAAGGGTGACATCATACACGACTGAGAAAGGGTATATAAACACATCTATCCAGAAAGCTTGGGTTCCGGGTTTCTCAGGATGTTTGGAACACACTGGAATTCTCAGTCAGTTGATTCAGGAGGCGAAGAGAAGTAAAGGTGACTTGACAGTGGTTTGGCTGTATCTGGAAAATGCAAACGGATCAATTCCTCATTCCCTCATATATGCAGCCCTTCACTGCTATCATATTTCTCTTCATATCAAGGGAATAATCAGCAGTTATTTTGGAGCATCCAGTCACGTTTCAGAACAACACATTTCATTTTACAACTCGGTGTCAAAACCTTGAGGAAGGAATTATAACTGGGTGCACGATTTCCCCCATTCTTTTTATCATGGGTGTGAATCTCCCCATGTCAACTGCTGATAGAGAAACCCAAGGACTAGTAATGGAATGAGGCATCTGTCAGCACCCAATGAGGAACTTTATGGATAATATTACGATAACAACTGCAAACCATGTGGATGCAGAAAGAGTGCTGACGTCACTAGAACACATGACGACATGAGCGAGTATGAGGTTTAAGCCCCCAGAATCGAGGAGGATGGTGATAGGGTGGGGAGAAGTAACCAACAAAATCAGGCTGAAAGTGCAAGGAGAGGCCATTCCATCAATAGAGGAAAATCTTATTAAATGCTTTGGAAAGATGTTTGACAAGTCGCTGTGAGACCGATGTGACGTCACCAACATTGTGAAACAAGCAGAGGAGTGGCTGATGAGGATTGATATATCAGGGCTTCTAGGAAAGTTCAGGGCATGACTCTACCGATACGGACTGCTCCCAAGACACATATAGTTGTTGACGCTGTATGATGTTCCGATGACAAGTGTGGAAAAGGTTGAGAGGAAGATAAATAAATACCTCCGAAGATGGCTAGGTATTCCCCCAAGATTCATTTCAATAGGTCAGTACATAAGATCGCGACAGCTACAACTTCCCCTGTCATCCATAGTGGAGGAATTTAAAGTAGCAAAATGTAATGTGATGATGTACAGAGACTCTAAAAACGAACTTGTTAGACATACTGATATTACTACGAGATCCGGGCGAAAGAGGATAGCTAGCGCCCCAGTTGCTGGAGCTGCGCGACATACATACATACACACATACATACATACACACATACATACATACACACATACATACATACATACATACATACATACATACATACATACACACATACATACATACACACATACATACATACACACATACATACATACATACATACATACATACATACATACATGCATGCATACATACATACATACATACATACAACATACATACATACATACATTTGGGATATGTACCACACTGCCTAAATACCAATCTTGAGAAATTATGCTTCTCAAAATAAGAAAGGAGGAAGTCAATTCAAAGACTACAGATCCAATTCATCGCTGGAACTGTAAAAGTCTGTAAAACTTACCAGAAGTTTATCATTAATATATATACGAGCATGTCTATATATGTAACTATCTGCATGAGGAGTTACATGCAGGGTCGCCAGAGTCTTGGTTCTTCTTATTTCGAACAAGGGAAGAAAGCAGACACTAGGGAGAGACGGGCTATGACCCAGGAAGCGGGTCGTACCAGGGGCGAAAAAGAAGAAAGTCAAGAGCTGAGGAGTTAGTATCTCAGGGTGCATGGACTAAATGGGATCTCCCTAAGAGGAAGTTACAAGGATAGATAGATAGATAGATAGATAGATAGATAGATAGCTACATACATACATACATACATACATACATACATACATACGTACATACATACATACATACATAATACATACATACATACATACATACATAATACGCATGTGTATATGTAAATATATTCAGTGTTGATCACAATTTGTTATGCTACGTAAAATAAAGCGTTCAATGTTAAAAGTCAAATAATATATAAATAAAAATTATTTATATATTAATTGTACTACATCACTCCATAATGCGTGTGGCTTGCTAATTACATAAAGTTACTTTAGATTCCAACTTCAATTAAAAAACAACAAAGAGAAACGTTCCAAACAGTAAAGCGATTGTGCTGTTTAGCTGGCGCGAGAGTACGAGTACTCTGCTTTCCAACTGATTCTTATAAACAGTATATCAATCGTTGACTCTTGTTGAACTGTAACTGAATATTGAATTACGTACTTCCGCTTCATAAGCCACACACATTCAGTAGAGTGGTCACATATTTAACTGATATTTATGCAATGAAAATTGGTGCGAAAACTCTAATGAAATCTTCATAACACATCATCTATGTATGTATTTGCATACATAAAGAAATACGCACACACATAATATATATACATACATACATACATGCATACATATATGTGTGTATGCGTGTGTGTGTGTGTGTGTGTGTGTGTGTGTGTGTGTGTGTGTGTGTACACTCAGAGATCAGCGTAAGATATCTGTCCCAAATGAGCGCGATCCGAACAGTCATCAGGCGCTCGCTGACAGCAGTTGCGACGAATCTGTGTTGATCTACGAGTTTCGTTTTGATGGTAAAGCCAAATACATGGATGCGTGGTTCGTTAGGATCCTTCTCCCTCTAAAAAATGGTGCATTTGGAGCCAGCTTCTCTGATACTGCCTTCTCTGGGAAGCCTAGTCTCGCTCAAGGCTGCCACGTCAATATTGAAGCGAGCAAGTTCCTTGCAGACGAGGGCTGTAGGTCGTCCCGGAAGATTTATTTCACTCATGTGCTGAAGAGTGCGGATGTTCCAGGTCTCGAGAGCGAGAGGTTGTGAAACAAAGGATGTACAAGTTGATGATAGATGAGTAGAAGTAGAGTTCCAACCGCTGGGTGAGAGGTCCGCCAGATGTGGGTTACTGGCCAGATCGAGTTGCCGTGTCTGATGCTAACTCCACCTCTTCTAGAGGCTCTCCCTTAAGGGGTGGGCTGCGATAATTCTAAAGAGACCAGCCCAGTCACGGGTCCAGCTGCCGAACTCCAATGTCACGGTTATTCATTGGAGAGCGATCTTCTAAGATTCGCCGCCAATGTCTCTCCGGCGTCCGTGATATGATCGGCATTAGGCATTTTTTTTTTAGTATAAAAACGAAGCCAGTCGCTTAGTAAATTGTTTCGTGTGATAGTGGCTCGCGACGACCACGTGCACGCACTTAGCCAGGAACTCAAGAATTGAGACGTGTAGTCTTGTTGAGGCTGGTTTCAACGAGTTTCCGGAGTCTATCCGCCTTTGCCTGCCAAGCGTTGCCCTCTTCCGCCGGATTCACTCCTTGGGGACTTGAGATTGCCCTCCTCTGCTTGCTTCGCCGTTGGGGTCCAGTTGCTTGTGTTGGTCGTGTTTAGTCTGCGACCTCATCCTCGATCTCCACTAGGACAAAGGACGATCATCGGATATATATATATATTATATATATATATACATATCGGTGAAAGCCCCATTTCGAGAGCCTACTTAATAACCACTCACGCACTCCAGACGATCTTCCCTAAAACACCCCACAGCTCTCCATCCGCCATTGAATATCTCTCTTACCCTTGCCCCATGAGTACAACAAGTATTTTTTTATTAAGTAGAGGGAAATTGACCTTTAATATAAAAAGGATTTCACTTATATACAACATACATTTCATATTCTTTACATCATACTCAAGTTCTGAGGCTAAGATTTTCCAATGGAGATCATAGCTGAGGTCCCATATATAATTACTCAAACCAGTGGAATTCCTCCAACTATTCGTTCATTTTTATTTATATATTTATTTACTTATTTATTTGCTAATTTCATTCGATTATTTGGATCACATACACATATGATTGTAATCAATTAATAAAAAGATATAAATGAATGTTTACAGGCTGATGTTTGTTGATTGTTTATCCTCTTCCTTTTCTTATTTGCATTATATATATATGTGTGTGTGTGTGTGTGTGTGTGTGTGTGTGTGTGTGTGTGTGTCTGTGTGTGTGTATTGAAAGGGAGAGAGAGAGAGAGAGGGAGAGAGAGAAAGAGAGATAGACGTGCATATAAATATAATGATAGAGGAGAGGGAGAGGGAGAGGAAGGAGAGAGAAATGGTGATTTGAGAATTTGAGATGTGATTTGATGATGATCTAATAGATACTCCTATTTAACTTGAGGAACACGAAGCGGTTCCTTTATACATTCGATACGTCGAGGAGGGGCAGTGAATGGCGGCACCCTCGATGTGCTGCATATTTATCTTTGAAAACGTAACCTATTATAAAGGGATTTCAGAATGTGCCTGGAATCTGTAATAGAAAACAAATGGTTTATCACATCTGCTGATTCGAAGTTTTTCTGTTCCATCAAAATGGCTACTATTTCGTATGAATATGCTTGCTCAAATTTGCGTACAGGCGCTCACATATGCGTATGTATGTGTATATGTATTCACATACACAAACACAAACATGTTGATATGCCTACACACACATACATATATATATATATATATACATACACACACCCATATATATGTATACATATACGTACACACGCATATATACATGCGTATGCGTGTGAGAGAGAGAGAGGGTGACTGTGGCTTCAAGTTTCTCCTGTCTCGATGCTCTTCTGAATACATATTCTCGCGCGTATTTTAGTTCGTCCCTTCTCACATGTCTGTATATATATATATATATATATATATATATATATATATGCAAACTAAATAATACAAACAAATAGACAGGGACACTTCTTTTGTTTGTCTGACTCTCTCTCTCTCTCTCACACATAGATATACATAATTATGCATGTTTGTATGTTTGTATGTATGTATGTATACACACACACACACACGTATATATATAAACAAATATATATATATATGAGTTTATACGTAACTATGTATATGGATATGTATGTGTGTGTATGTGTGTGTGTGTGTCCGTCTGTACTGGTTTGTATGTACATATATACATACATACCTTTTCCTCTATCAAAGTACCCAGACATTCATTATGACAAATATAAGCTCAGACATGCACCACTCCTTTCCCTATACATCCACACGTCCGCATGCGTACAAATATACATATACACTCATTCACACAAACTCAGCCATATGGAGATGTGATGCTGTTCACTCTAAGTCCAAAAGACCAGCACATACAGATTAGCGTCTGTCGTCTGCCTGAGGATGTCTGCCATCTGATAAAAGTTTGTTTACTAATGTACTTAGCTGACACACTATTTGGCTAGCGGTGGTGGTTAAATGTTGTCTTGGTAACCGACAAATATTTGATATTATTCAACTCTGGTATACGTGAAAAGGGTAAGTTGGTGTGAATATATTTGATACATGTCCTACTAAAGGGCTAGTCAGACATTAAATAAATATGGAATGAAGAGAAAGTCACCAATATTAGCCAATCACTTATATGCTTTCCAGTTTACAAGCAAATAACAGCGATAACATGCTTTAATATTATTCTGACTTCCTTAGTGAAGCGTAGCTCTGCCGTACTTGTAGAAGTAAAAAAACATGTATTACTAAGTGTTCACTATTCCATATCTACGAGTAGGAATTTAATGCAAAGGGGCTAGCCTATGAAAATTAGAAGGTTATCCGGTGGACTCTATGGAAGAAATATTTATGGTTGCATGGAAGGGAAGGTGACCGCATGAACGCTTTGTGGAGTGGAGAGAGCAAGGTGAGGTCAGTAAGATATCTTGATCATCCACTTCCTCCATCTCCATCTTAGGTCGTCTTGACCTGGAGTGAAAATGGTCAGAAACGAAAGAATGTGGTTGTCGCTATGTATCTCTTCTTCACTTTAAACAGGATAACCGCGCAAGTCATCAGTCACCCTTAAGGGTAACAACGTGGTCCTCGTCGCTCCGACGGACGAACGTTGTCTAACAATGACCACTAATCATCTAAGTATATATGAATTATGCAGTTGGAAAGACTAATATTATTTGATGTCAACTTTTGCTTCTCATTCTCTGGCAAGTATAAGTGATGACTATTGACAGGTTCAAGTTTTATTCTGACCTCTTCAGCAAAGCATATTCTTCACTTTGGAAATCAATGAATTGCTGTGTAAATGCAGATTGCACACTTTTTGGTGTATACAAAACGTAACATTATCAAATGGTTATCGACGTATGCTTCATATATTTAAGTGGTCAACGAGAGAAACGCAGTTTCTTCCAGAGATCGAATCGAACAGGTATAGTTGTGGGATAAATTTTGTAACCACTGAAAAAAAAACAACTTGCAAACATTTATCTTTCAACCGCTTACAATTATAAGTAAGTAGAACGGTCACTATGGAATCTCTCTCTCTTTTACTCTTTTACTTGTTTCAGTCATTTGACTGCGGCCATGCTGGAGCACCGCCTTTAATCGAGCAACTCGACCCCGGGACTTATTCTTTTTGTAAGCCCAGTACTTATTCTATCGGTCTCTTTTGCTGAACCGCTAGGTAACGGGGACATAAACACATCGGTTGTCAAGCAATACTAGGGGGACAAACACAGACACAAAAACATATACACACGCATTCATATATATACATATATACGACAGGCTTCTTTCAGTTTCCGTCTACCAAATCCACTCACAAGGCTTTGGTCGGCCCGAGGCTATAGTAGAAGACACTTGCCCAAGGTGCCACGCAGTGGGACTGAACCCGGAACCATGTGGTTGGTAAACAAGCTACTTACCACACAGCCACTCCTGCGCCTATATGGTGAAATTTTTTTAAATAATTAAAATAATAGTGAAATTCAACCCAATTTTATGATCCAAAAACTATTTCCACTTCAAAAGTACGTACGAACACACTTAGGCACATACACATGTACAACTATTCAAGCGTGTACACATAATACACGCGCATTCACATAAAAAGACAGAATCAGTTTCGTCAATGAGTAAGCCTCTACGTCGTCAGTCAACAAGCCTGAAATAGCAGCCATATTTTCTACAGATACCACTTGAGAGAAGAGGTTACATTAGTTAATTCTTTTTTTTTTTTTTTTTTTCGCTGATCTTAAAATGACGTCCTCATCTCAGCTTGAACGTTTTTCATCATAACCCGGCTCGAAGAAGGTTGAGCTGGGAGAAAATAATATCAGCACCCACGACGATGACAGTAGCAACATATATATTAATTCTGTTGGGGAGATGATCTCTTCTGTATCATTGTAGTTTTGTCTTTTCGTGGTATACACCATAATTAAAAGCACTCCAGACAGAACTAACCTTCACCATCCAACACGTCCATTTTTATTATTATACGGTGTTATTTGGAGGAAATTTTCTATTTTAGCGAGACAAAACGAAGTTGGAATAACTTTCTTTTGTAGTTGTTTTGTCTCAAGTTATCAAAAGTCCGAACTTCATAATTCCATGCCTTTTGTAGACATAGGTTAAAAAGACCATAAAATTCAACAAGCACTTTATTGATGATACAGGGTGATTTGAGGAGTCTGTTAGTCGAACGGTGTCTTTTAAGCTGTGCATACATGCATAAGGGCATGTATGTATGTATGTATATACACATAGAAACACATACACACATACACACACACACACACACACACACACATGTATAGAGTATTAGGTACGATGTACAGAAATTGAATATTAAGAAAAAAAGTCGACAGTGTTTTGAAAAAAAAATCTTTTATTTCTTCGTTATTAGCGCTTTCGTTCTTTTCCCGAACTTGGCAAATGAAATTTTTTGAATGAACAAACAGCTTTTTCATTTATACAAAACATTATTTTGGTGGTGTTTGTTTTGGAAGAAAACATTGTTTTTTTATTTTGTTTTTGTTTATGTATATATATATATTAATATATATATATATATATATATATAGAGAGAGAGAGAGAGAGAGAGAGAGAGAGACACACACACACACATACACACACATACATATATACATATATATATACTCTTTTATTTGTTTCAGTCATTTGACTGTAGCCATGCTGGAGCACCGCCTTTAGTCGAGCAAATCGACCCCAGGACTTATTCTTTGTAAGCCTAGTACTTATTCTATCGGTCACTTTTGCCAAACGGCTAAGTTACGGGGCAGTAAACACACAAGCATGTGTTGTCAAGCGATGTTGGGGGAAAAACACAGACACACAAACATATAAACACAGATTCATAATATGTATATATATACATATATATATATATATATATATATATATATATATATATATATATATATATATAGATATAACATCGTCGTATATATATATATATATATTATATATATATATATATAAGCCCATCGTATATATATATATACGACGATGTTATATATATATATAACATCGTCGTATATATTATATATATATATATACGATGGGCTTCTTTCAGTTTCCGTCTACCAAATCCACTCACAAGGCTTTGGTCGGCCCGAGGCTATAGTAGAAGACACTCGCCCAAGGTGCCACGCAGTGGGTCTGAACCCGGAACCATGTGGTCGGTAAGCAAGCTACTTACCACACAGATATATATATATATATAACTATTTTACTCTTTTATTTGTTTCTATCGTTTTGATTCTGGCTATGCTGGGCCACACCCTTTTAGTCGAAGAAATCTATTCCTGGACTTATTCTTTTTAAGCCTGGTACTTATTCTATCACTCTCTTTTGCCGAACCGCTATGTTACGGGAACGTAGACACGCTATTACTATAACGTCTCTAGGCTCACAGGCCCCAAACTAACCAATACATCCAGTTCTTCTTTCGGCCTCTGCTCAAATCTTACCCATAAAGATTCAAGAGGAACTTTAATGATTTAAATCATATTGGTCTCACGTGGAGAATAAGAAGACCATAGGTATTGCTCTTCCCTGTAGACCTACTAAGAAAAGAATTATTTAATTTACCGCCAACCAGGGAGATTAAAAATCTAAAGTTAACCGTCTGGCGAAATAAGAGCTCAGAATGTCTAGCTACGAAATTTAATTCCGAAACGTATTTATTTAAGAGTCTTACAACGTCGATAATTCTTATGTTCTAAATTCTAATTAATATTAAATTCCTGTATCAGGTGACGAGCTGGCAGAATCGTTAGCCTGCCGGGCGAAATGCTTAGCGGAATTTCATCCGTCTGAGTTCAAATTCCGCCGAGGTTGACATTGCCTTTCATCCATTCGTGGTCCATAAAATAATTACCAGTCGAGTAGTGGGGCTGATGTAATCGACTTAACCCTTGTCCCGAAATTTCTGGCCTTGTGCCAAAATTTGAAATCAATATTACATTCAAGTATCGATATAATGTACTTAGCTGGTACTCATTTCAAAGACCCCGGAAGGACGAAAGACAAAGTTGAACTCAGCATTATTTGATCATTGAAGGAAAAGAGACAGGCACAGGCGCTTCCACGTTAAGGCATTTTATTTTAACATTGAGAAAACTTGGAATTTTTCATCAGCAAGGGATTGTACAAAAAGTAGTCAGTTACGAAACACTATTTAAATTTGATCCCACTCTCTAGCGTCATGGGTTATGGTTTTTCTTCGAGATTATACTCATATCAGATGTCCCGTCACCGTAATTTCACAGAACAGAATAATTAAGATAAATTAAGTTAATTAACATAGGCACAGGAATGGCTGTGTAGTAAGAGGCTTGCTTCCCAACCACATGTTTTCGGGCTCGGTCCCACTGCGTGGCACCTTGGGCACGTGTCTTCTACTATAGCCTCGGGCCAACCAAAGACTTGTGGGTGGATTTGGTAGGCGGAAGCTGAAAGAATCCCGTCGTATATATATAAATATATGTGTGTGTGTGCTTGTATTTGTCAAATTCGATAGAATAAGTACGAGGCTTACAAAGAATAAGTCCTGGGGTCGATTTGTTCAACTAAAGGCGGTGCTCCAGCGTGGCCGCAATCGCTGAAGCAAATAAAAGAATTAGGTTTGGCTGAGTGAATGTTTCTTTGAAGTAGAATCTGCAGTTGACACGCTTTGTGATTCACACCAAAGTAGTCTTGATCTGTGAATGCCAAAACGTAGTCAGACATTATGAGGTGAAGGAGTGCCAGAAAGTGACATTTTGATGCGATTATATTTAGAGCCGATTTGAAAGCAATTTCGTATTATTTGAATTTTTAGTATAGTCGATTTCCATTTATAGTTAAAACTAGAACTATAAATATAAGACACAATAAAGCAAAGCCCAAACACAAGTAATTGAACACTTCAAATATATTATAGGATCTAAAAATCAATAATAATTGACAATCTACATTATCCAAAGTTACGTTTGATGTTTTAGTTCTACGGACGTGAATATTAACATATGCAGCTATAAGGCTTTAGTTATTTATCCAATGACTATTAGACACTAAACTCTTCAATTTATAAGTGGAATCAACATATCTTCAATTCAATTATGTTGAATATAGCAGACAGACATTTGTTGTTGGTTACGGAGAGGCATTTTTCTCCTGTTTGTTTTAAATGTTCTTGTTTTTGTGTTGATTTCATGGTTTAACCTCCCTGGCTCAGCATTTATTCAGCAGATCTATAATCAAAGTATTCTAGTTTTGACTGTGACATCCTTTTGTATATATCTACGATTATCTTGTGGCTGTGTGCTAAGAAACTTGCTTCTCGAGCACATGTACCGGGTTCCGTTCCACTGCTTGGCACCTTTGGCAGGTGTCTTCTACTAGGTTTAGGGCCGACCAAAAACTTGTGAGTGGATTTGGCGGCAGAAACTGAAAGAAACCTATTGCATGTGTGAGTGTGTGTATATACATACATACATACATACATACATACATACATACATACATACATACAACATACATACATATATATATATATATATATATATAATATATATATATATATATATATATATAATATATATATATATATATATATATCGAAACATGCATGGAGTCGAACCGGGGACAGCTAATGAAGGGGAATGTTCCTTGTGTTGTTGTCCTGTGTTCTGTTTTTTCGTCGTTAAAAAAGTCCGTTCCCTTGTTTTTATGTTTTCGTTTCTCGTTGAGTTCTACGTCTATATGTGGTGTCATGTACTCACATATATATATATTTATATGCATGTATATATACATGTAGATGTAGGTACGTAAATAATGTATGTATGCATATATTTTATTGATTGTATGATTTTATTGATTACATTATTGTATGACTGAGCGCCCTCGCATCGTTTCGTTTTGTTTCTTTCCTTTCTCCCAGTATGCTTTTATATAAATATATATATATATATATATATATCGAAACATGCATGGAGTCGAACCGGGGACAGCTAATGAAGGGGAATGTTCCTTGTGTTGTTGTCCTGTGTTCTGTTTTTTCGTCGTTAAAAAAAGTCCGTTCCCTTGTTTTTATGTTTTCGTTCTCGTTGAGTTCTACGTCTATATGTGGTGTCATGTACTCACATATATATATATTTATATGCATGTATATATACATGTAGATGTAGGTACGTAAATATATGTATGTATGCATATATTTTATTGATTGTATGATTTTATTGATTACATTATTGTATGACTGAGCGCCCTGCATCGTTTCGTTTGGTTCTTTCCTTTCTCCCAGTATGCTTTATTTATATATATATATATATATATATAATATATATATATATATATTAATATAATATAGATATATATTATATATATATATATATATATATATATATATATATACATATATATTATAAATATAAATATATATATGCGTGAGCGTATGTGTGCGTGCGTGCTTCTGTGTGTGTGTGTATGTGTGTGTGCGCGCGTGTGTGTGCTTTCGCGTCTGTGTTAGTCCCCCACCACCGTTCGACAACGGGTGTTGGTATGTTTACGTCGCCGTAACCTAGACGTACCAGGCATAACAAAACAAGAAGAAGAAGAAGAAGAAGAAGTATTGCTTCTGGGGACAATTCATTCGATTAAGAACGCTGCAAGGCAGTGCCCCAGCATGACCGCAGTCTAATGAGTGAAACGAATAAAAGATAAAAGATGAAAGATAGTCTTGGATATCCTTGCTAATTTCTTAAAACAACAATGCAGAGTATCTTCAGCAGCAGAAAATGCAAAACAGAGAAAAGAGAAGAAAAAGATTTCTGAATGGCTCGAATGAACGGAAGGTAAATGTGGATTTAGAAAACTCTTGTGCTTTCAAGCAGTTTAGTTACAACAGAGTAAATTCTCGAACCTATGTGATCTGATAGCCAAAAAATCCTTATTATGGACTTGAAGATGTCTTGGGAAAGCAATGTGGAATGGAGCGACAAAAGTAACGGGAAAAAAAAAACAACAAGAAAAAGAACCAAAACTAACACAAGGAATTTATGAAGTCGTGCGTGACATGAATATGGCAATGTTCGGTGCATCCAGAATAGACACCAGGTTGTGGTTTTACAGCTCTGAATATATAACTAGATTTGCAATATATAACTACAGAATCACGATCATATCGTTCCGTAAGGCAAATTCCAAAAGATTGAAACATTCTTTTGTTTGTAACTGAATATAAAATCTATAATGAAATATATATTCTGGGGGGATTTTTTTAGTTTTTAGTTTTCCTAGCTTTTGTTTAATAGTTGCGACCAGTTTTGGTACTTTACATTCACACACACACATACACACGCACGCACACACACACCACACACACACACACACACAACACACACACACACATAGAAAGAGTACACAAATATATTCAAAAATTGCACGGAGGGACGACAAAGGAACACAAAAAATTGAACATGGTCTTCCCTCATCTGTTCCCGTCCAAAAATCATAACAATTATGCGCCTTATGTATAGAGAAATGTATACACACACACACAAACACACACACACATACACACACACACACATAGAAAGAGTACACAAATATATTCAAAAATTGCACGGAGGGACGACAAAGGAACACAAAAAATTGAACATGGTCTTCCCTCATCTGTTCCCGTCCAAAAATCATAACAATTATGCGCCTTATTTATCGAGAAATGTATACACACACACACACACACACACACACACACACACACACACACACACACCACACACACACTCACTCACTCACACACACACTTACACATATATATTGTTTTTGGATTTGGTTTGCAAGATTTTTTAGGTGAGTTCGTGTGTTGAAGCATATTCTGTTGTCATTCTCTTTTAGTGCCTTATAATGTAACACACTCACCGGTAAAATTTCCACTTATTTCTTATTTATATTTTCCTAAAATTTTCGTTGCGTCTTGCAACCTTTTCAATACATATATACGTATGTGTGTGCGTATATATATGCATCAAGACTATTGAAAAGGTGGAAATTTTACCGGTGAGTGTGTTAAATTATAAGACACAAAAAGAAAATGACTCTCCACAGACACAACAATATATATATATATATATATATATATATATTATATATATATATATATATATATATAATATATATATATATTATATATATATATATATATATATACGTATATGCACGCACATATAATGTAAAAATAATTAGTATTAAAAAGATCAATGCAGGAAGATGTTGGATAATATGGTAGCGAGTTCTCCAACGTTTCAGATGACAGTTCTTCATCATTGAAAAAATATTGAGAAAAGAATTAGGGGAATGAGAAAGAGAAAACTTAGAGATTAAAAGGCGAATGGTAAGGAACCAGTTGGGAATGCAATCGTAGGGTTGGGGATTTAACGAGGATCAATTTGTGAGTATGTAGACGCAAGTATCAGAGTGTACTTGAGTATTTTGAAGAGGGCATAAGTCGAAGTGGTGAGTGTGTATGTGTATAGGGAGGTGCTCGCGTGCTGTGTGTAGTTATGCATTGAGACATGGAAGAGCCATAAAATTTAACACATTCAATCACTGTGCAAAAGAATTTCCTTTTCTGCTTTCCCTGAGAGCCTAGACTTCCGTATTACACTGAAATTTGTAAAATGCTGCCTAGTCTTCGCTGATATTTAATTTAACGACTGCCTCTGGAGATACTCGATAACTCTCGAGATATGCGAAGGAATTTCATGGTTTCTATCGAGTCTCAAGACAGTGAGGTGGTTGTGGCTTCCAAGATGATAAATTCCGAGATGATAAATTCTGTTTTCATAGCGTGAACATAGTGCAGCATCTTCCAGACTGTGAGGAAAAGTAGTGCTTCCTACGATGATATTTGAAATCATGTGTGTCTATGTGCGTGAGTGCGTGCGCGTGTGTGTGTGAGTGTATCTATGAGTATATATATATATATCTATATATATATATATATATATATATATTCTAACACACACACATATATATATATGGATATATATATATATATATATATATATATATATATATACATATATATATATATATATATATATACGCACACACATATGTACATACGTATGTTTGTATAAATATATACAAAGAGAGAGATAAAGAGATAGATACATATAGGTATGTGTGTGTTGTATGTATGTATTCATGTATAATTGCGTATGTACGTATTGAGAGAAAGGAAAAAAGAAATTTGTAAATGTTTGTCTCGAGTTCCCAAGGCAAATCACTCAAATCTATTTCAAGATTCAATAAATTCCCATGAGAGTTCATGGCCATTTACTGAATCTTAGCCTCAAGGAATAATATCTGCGGAATACGCTTAAATACAATGCACGCTTATGAACGCATGTGTGATTATAACCGCACGTATCTCTGTATGTATGTGTGTGTATGTTTATGTACTTATAAACATAGATTTTATTATATCTATATGTATGTTTGAATGAACGGACATGCGTGTGTATGTGTGTGAGTGTGTTTGTGTGTATATGTACGAGTGTGTGTATGTACGTGTGTTGGTACGTATGTGTGCCCGCGCTCGAGCCGAGCAGTGTACTTAAGAAATTCCTACTTAGATATCATTGCAGAGCTGCTTAGGTGGTTAGGAAAATAGAGATTAAAGCACATCGTACATCCATATATGCGAGTGTGTGTATGTTTGTACATGCACGAGCGCGTGTGTGTGACAAAATGCTGCTATTTCAGTTGGGATAGCATAACAGTTAACCGTTTCTTAGAACACCATATAAATCCATTTAAGTCCAACTTCTAATCGGATGTTAAACATAATTTGTATACAGATTTTAGTTTGGTGTAAAATACATTTGAATGAATTACAGACTGTATATCCGAGAGCAGAATAAAACAGGAGATTCGTTTAAACTTTTTATTACCACATCATAAATTACATAACATTTACACGTGTTTCACTAGCGCGTTACATATTGTGGTTGTTACATAGGTAATTGTATAGTTAGCTTAGAACGCCGGATCATCAGAAAGAAAATGTAATTTATTCCATTGTTGGTTATCAATATTATGCTGTAAACAAACACAAACTAAGAACTCCGTGAATATTCCATAGATTGTTCTATATATAGCTGTTAAGGAAAGGAAATAAAATTCCTCTTCAAAGAAGGCTTTAACGAAAAATATCTATTTCTTTACTACCCACATGGGGCTAAACACAGAGAGGACAAACAAGGACAGACAAATGGATTAAGTCGATTATATCGACCCCAGTGCGAAACTGGTACTTATTTAATCGCCCCGGAAAGGATGAAAGGTAAAGTCGACCTTGGCGGAATTTGAACTTAGAACGTAACGGCGGACAAAATACGGCTACGTATTTCGCCCGACGTGCTAACGATTCTGCCAGCTTAAGAGGTCCGTGCTTGTTTGATGATGTTTTGTAAGAACGAAACGTAAGCTGAACTTCAAGGTGTTCTAGTAACGAAGAACACTTATCCCGCTGAATTATAGAAAAGAAATTTCTGTGAAGTTAATTCTTAGTTTCTTGAACTTTTTCCTCATTTCCTTGAGTGTCATCAACAATCTATAAGGCAGTAAATTTCGCTTTATTCAGCTTTTCACCACTTAGCTGAATAATTTGAACTCATGCCATTGCCTTTCCACACACACGCACACACACACACACATTCATTTTATGCGTTATACATATATATATATATATATATATATATATATATATATATATATATATATATATATATATATGTTTGAGTGTGTGTATTTGTGTGTGCGTGTGTTGCTACGTGTGTGTATGTGTGTGTAAAGAGACAAGGAAAGGGAATATGATTAAAATGTAACAGGATTTCGCTGCTGCTTTAGGTGCCTATGTAGTCGTGAGCAGACATTGACATCCATTCGGTGTTTCTAGAGAAACATCGAGGATATGACAATGAGGGAGAGGATGGTACAAAGCGAGAGAGGGAGACACGAGGTGAGGGGACTGCATCAGCACTAAACTGTTACTCATTTTTAGCTGAGTGGAGTTTTTGCATTGTGGAATGGAAGGTTTTGCTTAAAGTTACATCACGTTACTCGTCCAGGAGTCGGACATGATTTTCTGATCAAAATTCAAACGCTCAAAACTCAAGGTCACGCACCTTTATGAGAGCGGTGTTTATTCAGTTATATACATATACATTGTATGTATGTTCATATGCATTTGCACTGAATTGACAGATATTTAAATGACAATAGATTAACTGTTAATTAGGGATACACAGGGATGTGTAAACATACATACATATATACATACATATGGTAGACAAACATACATACATACATACATACATACATACATACATACATACATACAATATGGTAGAAGCCATAGCTATTCATAATAAAAAGGAATTCTGGTGTAATGTACCAGTGAACACCTCCATAAAATGTAAGCATAACAGACCTGATATTATGATTTGGGATAGGAAAGAGAAACTGTGCACAGCGGATGTTAACGTAAAGCTGAAGATCAGGGAAAAAGTGAACGCCTATGCTGAACTATTGAGAAATCTGCAGTTAAGATTTATACTTGTAATGTTTGGAGTCCTGGGATATCTAAATACCAGTCTTGAGAAATTAGGCTTCTCAAAACCAGAAAGGAGAAAGCTAATTCGAAGGCTACAGATCCAATCCATCACTAGAACTGTAACAATCTGTTAAACTTTCCCGAAGTTTATCATTTAAATATATACGAGAATGTCTATATATGCAACTATACGCATGAGAATACATACATAAAACATACAAATCTGCACATACATACATACATGCATGCATGCATGTATACATACATACATACATACATACATACATACATACATACATACGCACACACATACACACATACACAAATGCACTCATATCAGTCAGAATGATATATGTCTGCGTATAAATGTATCCGTTTATGTATGGATAACTTTCTATTATGACCATGTCTGCGTGTACAGACGTTTGAGTTTTTAGTGGAGTTGCATGAAGTTATGGGAAAGTGATAGAGAAAGAAATAGAGAGAGCGAAAGAGAGAGGGGAGACAGACAGACAGACAGACAGACAGACCGAAAACAAGAGGAAGAGGAGGGGAAATAGTATCCAGCGCTGGTTGTGAAACCGTGAAAGATTGAGCAAACAGATCCTTGCAAGCAATACATATAATTCACCCATGAGTAATGAGAACAAGAGACCTACGAGTTAAGCAATAATTTTTCATGAAGGATATGAAAAAGTACAGAAACGTCAAAAGTAATATATGTACATAGGGATTTCCAATTATATATATATTTATTACATAAATGACACGTATATTATTTTCATTATTAATTAAAGCATGTGAACATTAACTCTACTTGAAATATATATGTGTGTGTGTGCGTGTGTGTGTGCGTGTATGTGTGTGTCTGTGTGCTGTATGTTCGTTTGTATGTGCGTATGTCTATGCATGTATATATTTGCGTGTGTGTATGTACGCATGTATGAATACATATGTATATATTTATTAGAGGGAAAAAAGGACAATAAAAACCAAGGCAGGACAGGTATCTCAAGTCGTTTAGAATATTTAATTAGGGAAAGGTGAATTTGAAGTCTTACAGTTGTTTCTGGGATATTCCAAGCATGTCCGTACACTTGGTATTCAGTCAAGGTGAGTAGGTATGAAAGATCTAGACAGGAAAATTCACAGTTTATAAGGAATAAATAGTTGATAGAAAATAAAGGGTAAGTCAGTAGATATAAGAATACAGATAGGAGAGTAAAGTTCATCTTCTTCCAGAGGGTATGGAGGTTGGTCCGTACTTCCGCAAAGGTATCAGCCCTTAGGTACAATCCCAGGTAAATTCAAGCAGTATTTTAGTAGTATTTTGAATGATGAGTTCATTGTGAAGGAATAGATTAAGTGGTTAGCTAGTATGAAAATGGTGCACGTGGGTATTTAGAGTGAGAAAGACAGAAATCATGATAGACAGATATGGGTTGTGCGTGAGTGAATAGAAGAGAGAGAGAGAGAGAGGGGGGAGAAAGAGAGAAAAGAATGCAATGGGATAGGTGTGGGAAAGAATGTACAGGGCTATTCAAAAAGAAAGTGTAGTTTTCAAATTTACTTTTAAAACAACCGGTAAGAGACACAAACATATTCTACATATTTCTTGATAGGGGAAGGTTTAAAGTTGATAACTGATCATGATTAATTGAATTAAGCCTTAAATAAAATAATATTTTAATTTCGTTTTAATGTTTCATTTTGTTCATTTTATTTAAAGTTGTATAATTATCATTTGTGTAATCCCTTAGAGAATGGCGACGCCACAAGAAAAGCTTGCTGCAGTTTGTGAAATGCGAATCGATTTTACAAGTGCAACGTGAATTCCGCCGCCAATTCAGTAAAAATCCACCTCGTCCAAAGCAACTTGAAGAATGGCATAAAAGTTTTGCAGGAAAAGGTTTCGATATTTGTCGAGCAACACATGGTGCTCATGTTGAGTGCATACTACCTTAAAATAAACTTTAAACCTTCCCCTATCAAGAAATATGTAGAATGTGTTTGCGTCTCTTACCGTCTGTTTTAAAAATAAATTTATGATCTGCTCTTTCTCTTTGAATAACCCTATATATTGTACGTATATTGTAACGACCGTGGAAGCATATAGGCAAGTGTTATGTGTGTTGATATTGCTTGCATTTGGATCTATGGAAGAATCTAAAGGTGCGAGAGAATTTATGTTTACATGTAGAGAACGTTTTGTGTTGTTTATTACGTAATTGTGGTTTATTGAGTGATTGTAATTTCCTGTATCCAAATGCAAGTAAAATCAGCACATGACACTTGCCGATATGCATTCACGGCCGTTACAATATACGTACGTTTTTTGTCTCTTCTCTATCAACATAAGTATCTTAGAAGCTAGCAAGCTGTAATAATCTATTTTTAAGTTTTTAATTTTTTATTTTAATTTTTAAGCTATAACATTTTAAAACTTTAATTTTTAATTTTTAATTCTGTAATATGGATCTTTTATCCATTTAATTGTATTTTTATCCTATTTAGACTCCCTTAAGCTAAGCATCTAATGTTACCTATTCTACTGACCACTGAATTGAATTTTCTTTCTGACTATACCGAACCTATAATTCATCTGTTTAATTAATAGACGTGGAGGCGCAATGGCCCAGTGGTTAGGGCAGTGGACTCGCGGTCGTAGGATCGCGGTTTCGATTCCCAGACCGGGCATTGTGAGTGTTTATTGAGCGAAAACACCTAAAAGTTCCACGAGGCTCCGGCAGGAGGTGGTGATCCCTGCTGTACTCTTTCACCACTCTTTCTCCCACTCTTTCTTCTGTTGGCCTGCTCGCCTAGCCAGCGGGGTTGCGTCATTCGAAGGCTAAAACAATGCGAAAGCATTGTGACCAGCGATGTGTAACTACATCTGATGGACTGGTCGGAAAGAAAAAAAAATTAATAGACATAAACGCCTTCCTCCTTCACTTTGCGAAAACGTTAACGTCTGACCTCTCACCCCGAACCGACCCTTATGAAGAATAATACTGGCATCTTGAGCTGGCAGAATCGTTAGCTCGCCGGGTGAAATGCTTAGAGGCATTTCGTCTGTCGCTACATTCTGAGTTCAAATTTCGCCGTGGTCGACTTTGCCTTTCATCCTTCGTGGGCAATAACGAAATAAATACTGGCATCCTATCTTTATCTTTATTTTTTATCTTATTTTATTTTACTTTCGCTCTCATTCATTCTTTCTCACACCTATTTCAATCCTTCCTTTTTTTTCACATATTCTCTCTTCTATTCACTCACTTAAATCTATATTTGCCTACCTACGTGGGTCATTTTCATACTAGCTAATTCTACTCCTTCAACATCAACGCAACATTCAACATAATACCAAAATACTGCCTGGATTTACCTGGGATTGTTCCAAAGGGTCTATACCTTTACGGAAGTGCGGACCAACCTCCATACCCTCTGGAAGAAGGTGAGCTGTGAACTTTATTCTCCTGTCTGTATTCTTATATCTGCTGTTTTACCCTTTATTCTTATATCTACTATTTTATTCCTTTATAAACTGTGAATTTCCCTGTCTAGATCTTTCATACATACTCACATTGTCTCTGATGACTGAATACCAAGGGTACGGACATGCTAGCCTATCACTTGGGATATCCCAGAAACACCTGTAAGACTTCAAATTCACCTTACCCTAATTAGATATTCTAAACGACTTGAGATACCTGTCCTGCTTTGGTTTTTGTTGAGCTCTTTCTTCTAAAATAATATATTCCTGCTAATTCGGAAGCCGAATACGTATCCCTAGCTCCAGCCTCAACTGTGAACTTGAAACCTAACGGATGACCAATCATAGCACTTACTCAGCTTACCTATTCGTTTAGATCACCAGTGAACTGAAGCTCGCATATTACATATATATATATATAATATAGGAGGTTTAGTTACACTATCATCATATAAATAGTACTCAATGACGATATGAAATGGATCGTATATGTATGTAAAGCAATGCAAGCAACAACTTTTTATTTCTTATTTCAATAGAATTTCTTTCGAACTTCCCTTCTTCAGTCTTGCCCACATAGCATAGAAGTTCCACATTCCTCTACAGTCTTTTGTATTGCAAAACATACATTCATATTTTTGCACGAAACTATGGCTTCGATTTTTATTTTAGAGCTGAACAAGATATTCATTTCTACTCTAAGTACAAGGTCCGAAATTATAGGGGAATGGGGGCAGTCGATTAGATCGACCCCAGTACGCAACTAGTACTTAATTTATTGACCTACGAAGGATGAAAGGCAAAGTTGACTTCCGCAGAATTTGAACTCAGAACATAAAGACAGACGAAATACCTATTTCTTTACTATCCACAAGAGGCTAAACACAGAGGGGACAAACAAGGACAGACAAACAGATTAAGTCGATTGTGTCGACCCCAGTGCGTAAGTGGTACTTATTTAATCGACCCCGAAAGGATGAAAGGCAAAGTCGACCTCGGTGGAATTTGAACTCAGAACGTAACGGCAGACGAAATACGGCTACGCATTTCGCCCGGCATGCTAACGTTTCTGCCAGCTCACCACTTAGGGGTGAACAAGATATTAAGTAATTCATAAATTAAAGACAGTGTTTGTTAAATTGTTTTATATGTATTGGGTTGATTAGGAACTGTTTTTCTCTTGAGGTACGATGAGATTTTATATTAGTCTTGAGATTAAACGTCAAAGGGGATGGGAACCACATTATGTTACGGTATCTTTTCTTAATTGTGGTGGGTGTGGATTTGAGTAAGTTGGTAATTATCTCTTTGAATCCATAAGGTAAATCATTTAGTCTTTACTTGAGTAAAAATATGAAACTTGGAGATCCTAAAAATATTCCAGAGAAAACAATGCGTGGGAGGTATGAACCTGTGTTATAATACATGAGTTTTCATTAGATTTTCTGAAAGGTTTTCGTAAGTTAGAGGTTAAAACTAGATACCATCAAAGAAGTCTACTAGTTTTATGTCAGTAGTTATAGTTATATTTAGACCAAAAGTTACGACTGTGTTTATAATATCCTTCTCTAATGAGTCAAATATATATTCCGTTGGCGCTTGTTTTATATAGTTAACATGATCAAACAAACAACAGTATCATATTTCTGAACCCAGTTCGAAACTGGAAGGATTTGCTAGCTTGCCTTATAATCTCAATATCGTTACGTTTTCACTTATTGAAGTGAATCTTAAAGCACCGGATAGTAAAGATATGGAGATCAAACGGAAAGATTCAACAACCTTTAAGTGAACAAATCTAGCGATTTACATTGATATGATTAAAGCGGTTCATGATAGTATTACTAATAATACCAAAAATATTCCCAATCTCGTATTTTGATATTATTACTTTGAAGAAAATATTTTTCAGTATTTTTCAATTCTTGTGAATGTATAAATCTACATGCGGATTTGGAAAACTGGAATGAGCAGACTAAATTTGAATCCTATCCATATTACACACGCACACGCACACAGGCACACAGGCACACAGGCACACAGGCACACACACACACAAGCACACGCACACGCACACAGGCATACGCACACACACATACACACACATACCACACAATTATATATATGTATTTATTCTTTTAACTGTTTCCGAAAATTGACTGCGGCCATGCTGGAGCACCGACTTTAGTCGAACAATTCGACCGCATGACTTATTCTTTGCAAGCCTAGTAGTTATTCTATCGGTTTCTTTAGGCCAAACCGTTAAGTTACGGGAGAGATAAATCCACCGCCATCGGTCGTCAAGCGATGGGGGCAAACATAGACACACAAATACATACATATATATATATATACATATACATATACATATACATGTACATATATACGGGCTTCTCTCAGTTCCTGTGTACCAAATCCACTTACAAGGCTTTCGTCGGCCCAAGGGGCTATAGTAGAAGACACTTGCCCAAGGACTCAACCCGGAACTATGTGGTTGGGAAGCAAGCTTCTTACCACACAGTTACTCCTCTGCCTGTGTATATATGTGTATATATGTATATATATACATGGTTAATCGTAGAGCAAAGTCATTTGGCAACCAGAGTGTTTTAATGCATCTTTCCTTTTTACGCATGTGCTATTGTTGAAAAGGGCAATGCAAGCTGCATTTATCTCCGCTTTTAAACAGTTAAAACGCCCGTCTGTTATTTATATGTACATTTGAAAAGGTGATAGTGTATCAAAACAGCGTCAGTGCCTTTAGTGTCCTATAGATCGCAAAAAGATTGAAATACACTGTGTGTGTGTGTGTGTGTGTGTGTGTGTGTTTGTTTATGTGCGTATTTGTGTATGTGTGTGCATGCGAGCATATATATATATATATATATATATATATATATATATATAATATATATATATTATATATATATATATATACATCCATTCATACATACATCCATCCATTCATACTTACATATATACATACATACATACATACATACATACATACATATCAAAATATCCTTTTTTACTTAACCAAGCAATATCCGCTGATAAAAATGATTTGTGATTCCTGAAGGCAAATCAGCAAATCAGCAAAAGAGGAAAGAAAGAAACAGGAACACTCCAGAGACACATTCACTTCTTACGATAGCAGTAGCGACGTTGGTAATGGCGGTGATGGTGAGGTTTGTCGTGGCTGCGTCTTTGTCATCGTAATTGAAGCCCTGTTAAAGTGGTTTTAATGGCGGTTGTGGTGTCACGTTAGTTGTAATGGCCGTGGTGGCTATAGTTATGTTTGGAGCTCTCTGACTGACTTCAACAGCTGCCAAAATATTTATATATGAGGATAGTATTACTCAGTGTATTCCAAGGAATTGGACTGATTTCATACATCATCTCATTTCAATTTGAACATATTGAAGGCATTTAGCTGTATACAACTATTAGATTCTCTCCCTCGTATATAGATTATTTACGCATATATCTTCTTTCACACTTTCACTTGGTTTTTTTCTCTCCTTTATCTCAATTTCGCTCCTTCTCCCCATTTATTTACCTCCCTGCCTTCAGCTCTAGGCCGATCTTACTCTATTTCTCTATGTTCCTTTTGCTGATACAGACAAATTACTTGCATATTTATATGTGTATATACATGCGTGTGCGAAAGTAAGAAACAAAGAGAGTGAGGGAGTATGTATGTATGCATGTATATGCGTCAGTTATCTACTCTGTCAGTATACGAATAAATGTGATTCTACATGGCTATAAGTAGTTTAACTCTTATTTCTAGTAATATACGTTCATGTAGCACATACAGTCACAATTACTGACGGCCACAAGTTGCCGATACGGTTTATATTGCACCCAGCTGCGCACATAGCTTTTATACTATATATGTGTGTTGTGTGTGTGTGTGTGTGTGAATGTGTGCTTGTGTGTGTGTGTGTGTGTGTGTGTGTGTGTGTGTATACTTTTTTTGTCATTCGCTTAGTCGCTTCACTCACTGGACTGTATCTTTGCTGAAGCACGCCGTGTAAACTACGATATAACAGAGTTTCCACAATTTTTTTAACTGACTGGTAGTTAATTTTATAGACTTTGTACTGAGAAAAGATAAAAGATAATGTTTGCCGCGACAGGAGTTGAAATCAGATGCCAAGGGGCGTAACCACATGCCATAACATACTTCATCTGATGTCCTAATGATTCTACAATGCTAGTGACACACACAAAGGCTGCCATTATGCTTGTATCTAGAGATTGAAAATAAATAGTCAATATGTTTTTATAATGCTTTTCCTAAATAGATAAAAGATAACAAATCATGCGGAAGCCAACACAGAAAATTTACGAAATTCCATTACACAAGTGTTACTCACCTTATCGCTCCTAGAGGGGATGAGAAGCAGCGAAGACGTCGTTTTTAAAAAAAAAATTAACTGAGTACGTAATGGGACGTCACTAATTCTCACATGGCATTTTGTCCGATGCTCTATCGCTTCTCATAACCGAGGTTAATATACTACTACTACTACTACTACTACTACTACTACTACTACTACTGCTGCTGCTGCTGCTGCTGCTGCTGCTACTACTACTACTACTACTACTACTACTACTAATAATAATAATAATAATAAGACGTACGATATGATCCCACATTCTTAGATTATAGAATGTATGAATGTATTTGGTATTGCATCGAGTGTTGAGCGATTGCTTGGAAAAAGTATGGCAAAGTGGAGGACAGACCTGACAGCATATGGAAGAAGTTTAGGGACAACAGAAATCAGAAGAGGCATCTTCCAAGGGGACTGTCTGCTCCCACTGATCTTTGTACTGTGCTTGATACCACTGACACTGATTCTGAGGAAAGCAAAAGCTGGGTACATGGAACAAATAGGGGCTGTAATAAAGGTGGAGGACTTGCAGAAAACAACACTGCTTGGAACCGCTGGAATACTGCGGAAGGTGCTCGAAAAATAAGGGATGTTACCTTAGTTCACTAGAAGTGAACAGCTGACACCGTAGTAACATCTCCAGCGTTAGAAGCTGTGCAAGAGCAAGAAGAAGAAGAAGAAGAAGAAGAAGAAGAAGAAGAAGAAGAAGAAGAAGAAGAAGAAGAAGAAGAATGGCGGCTCATACGACTGTAAAGGTCACTTACTGATCAATAAAGCCATAACTGAAGACAACCTCAGAAAGAAGAAGGGCCTAAGTGTAGCTTGGATCGATTACCGAAAGGCTTTTGATAGTATTCCCCACACATGGATCCTAGAAACACTAGCCATGAACCAGATAGAAAGGATGATCATAAAATATATAAAACTTTCCATTAATAAATAGCACAAAAGAGGGACTCATAAAAACCAAAGTCATCCCCATTAGAAGAGGAATATTCCACGGAGACACGTTCTCTCCTCTCCTTTTTCTGCTTGGCACTGACACCCTTATCTTGTTTAGCTAAGTTTAAAAAAACAAATAATAATAAAAATGATGATGATCATCATCATCATAATAATAATAATGATAATAATCATAATTATAATAATAATAATAATTATTATTATTATTAATAATAATTTCTGACCTTAACTGATTGGAAGTGTTATTTCTGATCTTAACTGATTGGAAGTGTTATCATGTACGTTGTTTTGTCTTGGTATAAAAGATGGGCTACAGCAAATATTCTGCTCAATACCACAGATTTGTTTGTCGGTTGTTTGACCATAACCAGTTGAACATGTCCCTTAGTGGCTGACGACATGTGCATCTCTGATCATGAGCAGAAGTAGTGGGGGAGCATCATAGCCATGTGTTGAGAGGGATTCTTTGGGGATTGAATAATTCACATCTGGGAACATGGGTGTTTCGTTCAACATCCTTAAACAGCCCTTATTCATGGACCATTTGAGCAGGATGGGCTACTCGACCAGAAGAAATTTCTAACTGGGCCCCACCTGCAAGGTCATGTGCTGTTTATCTTGATATGAGATCACCATGTCGCGCACATATGGTTGTGATGCATGTGCCTAGTGTACCCTTATCAGACGGGTAGTCATGATGGGTATACTGGGTTTCGTATATTTTACCCCAGTGTCATTTTGATGGCATGCACTGCTCTCGCACTCAATAATAATAATAATATTAACAATAATGATGATAATAATGATAATCCTTTCTACTATAAGCACACGCGGCCTAAAATGTTACATCGACTCCAATACTCAATTGGTACTTATTTCATCGACACCGAGAGGACGAAAGGCAAAATTGACCTCGGTGGAATTTGAACTTAGAAGGTAAAGACCGACGAAAAGCAAAGGCCACTCCAGCGGAATATAAACTCCGAACGTAAAGACGGATGAGCTGCAGCTATGCTTTTTGTCCGGTGTGCCAATGATTCTTCCTGCTCATAATAATTGTTTCAAATGTTGGCACAAGGCCAGCAATTTTAATGACAGAGGTTTAGTCGATTTCATCGACTGATACAGGTACTTTATTTTATCGACCCCAAAAGCATGGAAAGTAAAGTTGGCCACCTTAATATTTGAACTAAACATGTAAACAGCTTGAAAATGTTGCGAAGCCTTTTTCTTCCGTCTGACATCACAATTTTGTCAATGGTTTATCAGCCATAACTTTTAAGTGAAAAATGACTCTCCAGTTCTTAGGGAGTGTTCTAAACATTTATACATGCGTATAGACGACTATGTGAATTATGTGGCCCAGTAGTTAGGGCAGCGGACTCGCGGTCGGAGGATCACGGTTTCGATTCCCAGACCAGGCGTTGTGTGTGTTTATTGAGCGATTGCTTGGAAAAAGTATGGCAAAGTGGAGGACAGACCTGACAGCATATTATACATGATTATATATGATTATATATGTATGACTATATACATAAGCATACATACTTTCAAACACATATACACACACATGTATGTAAATACATACATATATATATACACACACAGACACACACACACACACACACACACACACACACGTTATATATGTGTTCGTGTACGCACAGAATATGAGAAGAAACTGTTTTAATTTCCAAATTTTTCTGATTTCCTTTATATTATTATTATTATTATTTTCTAATTCTTAACTTTGAATTTGATATTTTTTAAAAGTCACTAAATGTAGCAAATATAAAAAATATAATACTTATCGTGTTCGCTTAAAGGGGGAAAAAAGGAAAAAAAATTTAAACACACTTCTGAGCTGTTGTCACGTTTACATTTTACCTACACACACACACGTGATCATCTTTTTAAGAGGTTAATATATCCTCTAATTAACACACACACACACAACACCACACACACACACATATATATATATATATATATAATATATATATATATATTATATATATATAGAGAGAGAGAGAGAGAGAGAGAGAGAGAGGTAGGTAGGTCCAAATTTATTAAAGAACAGCTGAGGAATTGTTGCTACTTAGGTATTTTCGAGCGTTTGGCGGTTTCTGTGTTGACTTCGTGATTAATGTATCTTGGTAATAAACACCTGTTTGGTCGATCTCAATTATCCACGGGGCTGTTGTGCTTTCGGTTGGCAAGGTTTATGTCAACTTCCAAACGAAAACAAATAAACACAAATATAATCCACATTCAGCAGATTTTGCTTCATTAAGACAGTAATGTGTGTGGAGCGAGAGTCATAATGTTCACAGATGGTGTCAAGAGGAATTGCAGAGTTCTAACCCCAAACGTATTCCTGTTCAGATATTCTTTTACTCTTTTACTTGTTTCAGTCATTTGACTGTGGCCATGCTGGAGCACCACCTTTAGTCAAGCAAATCGACCCCAGGACTTATTCTTTGTAAACCTAGTACTTATTCTATCGGTCTCTTTTGTCGAACCACTAAGTTACGGGGACGCAAACACACCAGCATCGGTTGTCAAGTGATGGGGGGGGGGCAAATACGGACACACAAGCACACACACACACACCACACACACACACATATATATATATATATATATATATATATATATATATATATATACGGCAGGCTTCTTTCAGTTTCCGTCTACCAATTCTATTCACAAGGCTTTGGTCGACCCGAGGCTATAGTAGAAGACACTTGGCCAAGGTGCCACACAGTTAGACTGAACCCGGAACCATGAGGTTCGTAAGCAACACTCACGAGCACGACAGTATTGAGTGAATTCTGTGTCTTTGTCACAAAATAAAAATATGGTTAAACAATGACAACTAGTCGCATAAATATTCTAAAAATATGACACAAATATCTTGAAAATCAGAACGTAAAATTTGACGATCATATTTAGATGTATATTTCTGGCTTCTTAATTGATCTATCACTACTCTCAGAAAAAAAAATGAAAAAAAAAGAGAAAAATGAACAAATAAGTACAAAATAAAAACATTCACAGCTGGAAATTCGGGTTCATCTAAAGCTTTCAGTATTACTCTGAACTTTATTTATTGTACTGCATGAAAACTTCTATTCCGAAATACATAGTTATATAGACAAATACAGAGTGTCCCCAAAAAATGTATACACACCTTAAATAATTGTAAATTTGGGGTTTATTATAATTCGAATAATTTTCAACATGTAAAAGAATTTACAAATATCATTCTATTGTCTTGTTATCGCATGTTCTCAAACTGATGTCCGTTCTGCTCCAGACACTGCTGACAACGCGAAGCGATGGAATGGCACACATCATGGTACAATTCTCTTGGGATATTCGTACATTCATGTTCAATGGTTGCCCTCAATTGAACGACTGTTGCAGGTTTCTGTGCGTAGACTTTGTCTTTTAGGTATCCCCATAAAAAGAAGTCTAGTGGTGTGAGGTCTGGTGAACGTGGAGGGTATTTGACAAAACCTCTCCGTCCAATCGACCTGTTTGGCAAGATCCCATCAAGAAAGGATCTAACATCGCGATGGTAGTGTGAAGGTGCCCCATCTTTCTGGAAATAAAACTCTTCCTGTTCAAAGTCCTCTCTAATGCTTGGCATGACAGACTGTTGCAGCAAGTTCAAGTAATGTGTATACATTTTTTGGGGACACCCTGTATATAAAGGTGAAATGCACCAATAGCATGTAATATTCCTGCGAACATGTCATACACTCATTCACATAAACAGAGGTCGAAACGGTGCGATAACTGTGTTTCACTTTGCAATTATTATTGCCGAACAAAGGTCTGAAATCTTATTGCTTAGCTCTCATAGAGGTTCATTGATTTTGAAATGTGTTCAGTTTTGTCAAAATATTTGATCAAATAAAAACACAAATGTGGACGAGTGATTTAAAAGTTCGCTTTGCAACCACGTGGTTTTAGGTTCAGTCTCACTGCGCAGCAACTTGGGCAAGCTTCTTTTACTCTAGCCTCTGTCCGACAAATGCCTTCTGAGAGACAGAAACTGTGCGTAAGTCTGTTGTATACATATGTGTGTGTGTGTGTACATGTGTGTAGGTGTGTGTGCGTGTGTGTCTTTGTGCCTCTCTCTTTTCCCACTACCGCTTTATAACCAGCGTTTGGTTTGTTTATGGCCCCGTAATTTAGCGATGCGGCAAAGGATGCCCATAGAATAAGTACCAAACTTAAATAAGTAAATGGTCAGCCTGTTCGACTAAACATGCCGGTTCACCTATAAGGTGGGGCACCAGCATGGCCGTATTATAATGACTGAAACAAGTAAAAGATAAACGATAAAATATAAACACATAATGTCTTACAGAAACATAAAATCAAAAAATTTATATAAGAACAGCAGAAATGAACTCGTGAAACAAGAACCATTACGTAAACTTCTTGGAGGCTACTCGGCATACTAAAACTAGCAACTAAATTTTCTTCACATTACATCTTGTTTTCTTGGAAAAAGAGAAGTTACGTTGGCTTATGAGTTCGAATATGATATAGGGCAGTAACGGTTCGACCTATCGCTAAATATCAGTAGCTATTTTCGAAGTGTAAACATCCTGAAAATGAGTCTACACAATCTGATTATAAAACTTCAAAATGTTCTTCAGATTTTTCACCACCATTTCCCTCAGAAATTTATTTAGTGTCTGAACGTTGAATTCTTTCAATGTTATACTGAACTTTTCAGATCCTGTTAGTTGAAAACTACTTTAAACAAACACACTATTACATGTACAAATATATGTGAAGAGTGTATGACTAAATGAAAAGGAAAGAGAAAGCGAACGAGTCCAGGAAAGAGAGGGAGAGAGAAAAAGAAAGAGAGAGAGAAATAGGAAAAGCAGGAGAACTGTTTTTTGTAGTTTATTTTTCTTGACAACTTTGTGACTAAGCAGGTGGTTGGTCTGAATATACACAAAAACTTCAAACAGGAAGAAAACACAAATTTCATATATCCGTAGTTATATATGACGTGTATCTATTCATGAATACACGCGTGTATAGATAAATGCATATATGCATACATTCACATGCAGAACTACATAAATGACATGTATACATACGTTTTGTATATACATACAGATGAACTAGTTTAAATGCACTCATACACAGATTTGTTCATACGTAAATACATTTATATATATTTTATCTACATGCATACGAACATACGTACATAACCGTGTGTGCGTTTGGAGTAAGTTCCTCGTGTGTATGAGTTTATCTTCCCCTCTTAGCGCAATTTCGCACTGTATGTTGTACATGAATAAATAAATAATTACAGTCGAGTTAGTCAAACACGTTTAGGATATCCGGTCGGAACCATTGCTTAAAAGAGGCGAGAGAGGGTGGATTGGGACGTAAGTTTAAATCGTTTGCTTTCAGCCAGAGAAACAGAAAGACTTAATTGGTGTAGGTTGATGAGTATTTAATTTAGTCGGGTCCGGGGGTGCTTTACGCAGGACCTAACGTCAAATACAAAAAACTAAAAGGACTCTAGCGAAATAACAAACTTCACTGGGACTGAAGGAAAACAAATCCGTAAAAGTCTCGATTGTATTTGAATGTACAAAATGTCTGCTAGTGCAGGCTGAATGACAGACAGATATACACGCAAGAACACGTATGCACACTCATACACATACACATCCAAACAAGCAAAGAAACAAATTATGCATTTGTAGTGCAATTCATTTACATATCCAACCCCTGCAAAGAAATGCAATTCTTGATTATGTACATACATACAAACCCACATACACCAACCCTTACATTCACACAGGCATACATATAAAGATATCTACGAGTTCAGGTCCTGGATTACGTGTGTGTGTGTGAGATGGACCCTCCCATCGAAGACGACGTATGAATGTTCAGCTTTTGCCGAACGACTTGCGCAACTGATTTATTTATAATGATCAAATGTTCGTGTGCTGCACGTTAGCTCACTCCTTCCATCAAATCGATGATGTCTGAACAGGTGCAATGTGTATCATGCGCCAGGTGTCGAAATGATCTTATTGCAACGGGAGATGAAGTGTTTTGCTCAAGAACACAACGCACCACCCTGTCTGGGAATTGAAACCACGATCTTGCTGCACGTGAGTGCAGCACACAAATCATCTTCACAATGTACTTTTTATTTTTTATCAGAGTGTCCGTGATCAATAGGAGGAAAGCGGAAATATTATCCTAAAACCGATGATCAAGTCTGAGCGCTTGTGTATGTATGTATATTTATGCGCATATACAGAAAACTATTTGATGACTTCTCTTTCGCACGACAATCCATATATATCTGCAAAGTTTGCTTGTATATATATATATTGTTGTCGACAGCATTAACTAATAACCGAGTAGTTAATCTGTAGCGAGTGATTGAGCCTATTCATCCCGATGAGTACGAAGGGTTTCGATGCCTGAGGTAGCTGTTCAGCCAAAGGGCAGTATAGAAGAGCCGGGGGCATTTATCGAAGGGAAAAGCTGGCGGAGAACGTGGAAATGCAAGTCGCTCTTTCCGTCTTTGACGTCTGAACTCTGCCTCTTGACGTTTGCTATTTTTCATCTGGTCCGTTCTCATGACGATGACATGCTGACACTTTGCGTGGCCCTTGGCAATTGTCTCCCAGGTATTTGGGTCAAAAGAACAGTGGAAGAGAGTAACCTTGAGCTGCGGAAATGGAATTTGGGGTCTCCTCGTGGTCTGGTGCCTGAAACCAACTCCACAAAGAGGAGTTGACAGGGAAGGCGTATATGAGGCAGACGTATAATGTGTCGAGACCAGCGTAGGTGGTGTCGTGTCATAGTAGCTTCAAAGATGAGCAGTCAAGCGGAGTAGAACCTTTTCATTGATAATATAATCCTTCCACGGAATCTCAATGATTGCGCGAAGTTTGTGCTGTTCGAAACGGTCGGTTTACTTCAAATCCCGTCAATACAACACCCATATCCACTGCTGTAGAGTAGTGTGCAAAAGACGACAGCTCAGAATACCATATACACACACACAGATAAATAGATAGATTCTTGTGTGTGTGTGTGTATACACACATATATTCTTGTATGTGTGTGTTTCTGTAGATACACAGACACATACATACATAGTATGTAGATATGGTCTGTTTAAAGCAAATTTGCATATTGCAGTATTTCAGATTTTATATTTGTGAGGTACGCATAAGTGTTTAAAACTACTACGAAATATTTTTTTGCAGATTAATAACATATCAAAACAGAAGAATAGAAAAATTTCTTTGATATTATTTATTCACATCAAACGGTTTTTTTCTCTCTCTCTCTCTCTCGTCTAAGAGGTTTAACAGCAATATTCGCTTATACTGAAATATAATCAACTGGATTATATTAAAGCAGAATAGTATGCAGATAGGGTTATAATCCAAGCTGTGTCCTCTTGAAGCACATCTGCTCGTGCCAGTACTCCAAAACAGTACATTGTTGTAATATTTGGGTAACTTATACATGATAGTTGAAAAATGTCGGAAAATATTTTTCGAAAGTAGTTTCATATCAAAATATAAGATTGGGAAAAAATTTGGTATTATTTATTCGCTAATATTTGATGGTGAATAAATAAAACAGGAAAAAAAAACTTATTTTGTTTAAATAAGGACAGACAGATCGATACATAGATAGATACTTGGAAATTCTACATAAAATCTAAAGGAGTACTGCTATAATTCTTTATTCTAAGCGAAGCGCTTCTAAATGTTTTCCTAACATTCGATGTAGTTAAGGCGGTGAGCTGGCTGAATCATAAGCACGCCTTTCGGTGGGGTCAATAAAATAAGAACTAGTTGAGCGCTGGGGTCGATGTAATCGACTTAGCCCCTTCTCCAAAACTGCTGGCCTTGTCCAAAATTTCAAAACCAATATTTAATTTATTTGAAGGTGGCGAGTTAGCTGAAACGTTAGCACGCAGGGTGAAATGCATAGCCGTATTTCGTCTGCCGTTACGTTCTGAGTTCAAATTCCGCCGAGGTCGACTTTGCCTTTCATCCTTTCGGGGTCGATAAATTAAGTACCAGTAATCGACTTAATCCGTTTGTCTGTCCTTGTTTGTCCTCTCTGTGTTTAGCCCGTTGTGGGCAATAAAGAAACATATATTTCGTCTGTCTTTACATTCTGAGTTCAAATTCCGACGAAGTCGACTTTGCCTTCCATCCTTTCGCGGTCGATAAGTTAAGTACCAGTTACGTACTGGAGTCCATCTAATCGACACTCCCCCTCCCTCAAAATTTCGGGCCTTGTGCAAAGAGTAGAAAACGATATTCAATGTATTTAAGGCGGTGACTTGGCAGAATCGTTATCACGACGAGCAAGATGCTTAGAGGCATTTCGTTCGTCTTTATGTTCTGAATTCAAACTCTTACGAATGTCTTACACAATTGTAACATCCAAATATAATTTTGGAGTACTGGGATATGCAGACGTGGTTCATAAGGATAGAGTTTCGATTGTAACCCTCTCTCTCTCTGTATAGGCACACACACACACATATACTATACCATCTAACCTTAAAAAATAACATTTGTTCATTTATTTATTTATTTATGATATTAATTGCACATTTCTTTGCCATATTTAAAGTATATTTTGACAAATCAAATAAAACAGATTTCATTCATCGTGTCTATGTAGTTCCCTTTCCTCTACCGCCCTTCACATCCATTTCAATTTAACATAACATATTTTTGTTTCTTTTCTACACTAGTACCCATAGCATTGTATGTATCAGGTATTGTGAATAGCACTGAAATCTTTAAGAAATCGGTTTGATAATTATGTTCCATATTTAAAGGCGGTGAGCTGGCAGAAACGTTAGCACGCCGGGCGAAATGCGTAGCGGTATTTCGTCTGCCGTTACGTTCAGAGTTCAAATTCCGCCGAGGTCGACTTTGCTTTTCATCCTTTCGGGGTCGATAAATTAAGTACCAGTTACGCACTGGGGTCCATATAATCGACTTAATCCGTTTGTCTGTCCTTGTTTGTCCTCTCTGTGTTTAGCCCTTTGTGGGTAGTAAAAATTATGTATTTCGTCTGTCGCTACGTTCTGAGTTCAAATTCTGCGGAAGTCGATTTTGCCTTTCATCCTTTCGGGGTCGATAAATTAAGTACCAGTTGTGTACTGGAGTCAATATAATCTACTCTCCTCTTCCTCCAAAATGTCGGCTCTTGTGTCAAGAGCAGAAAAGAATTAGGTTCCATCTTTATTATTATGACAGCGTTACGTCTGAGTTCAAATTCCACCGACCCTGACTTTGCTTTTCGTCCTTTAGCTAATTACTGGCGTTAATGTACCCAACATACCCCATCTCTCCAAATTTCAGGCCTTGTGCTTATAGATGAAAGATTTATTTTGATAGTGTTACGAGTACTGGGAGAATAGCTGAACCCTTAGGAGCCTTCGATCAATATTTCTATCGGCATTTAGTTACAATGTTTTACGTTCTGATTTCAAATCCAGCCCGTGTCAACATTTTTTTTCCTTCCGCGAACAATAAAAGTACCAGTGATGTATAAGTGTTGATTTAATCGACTAACACACATCCTTCAAAAATTGCCTACCTTGTGTCTAAATTAGAAATGTTTATCAATTAATAGTATTTCCAAGGCTTATTATCAATACTTTGTTCCTTCTCAAGCCATGCCTGGCTCATAGGGCCGGTTTCCTTGGCGTATATGTTCCCCACCTGGACGGGACATCGGTCCGTCGCAGGTGAGCTGCAAGAGGAAAGAGTGAGAGAAAGCTGTGGCGAAAGAGTCAGCAGAAGTTCACCATTACCTTCTGCCGGTGCCACGTGGAGCTTAGGTGTTTCCCTCATAAACACACACATCGCCCGGTCTGAGATTCGAACCCGCGATCCCTCGACTGCGAGTCCGCTGCTCCAACCACTAGGCCATGTGCCTCTACATCAATACTTTGTAGCCAATAGAAATGACTTAATATACTTCCAATTTTTTTTTTCTTCATTTGTCTGCTTCTTTCTCTCTCTCACTCTATGGCTCATACTTATTCATTTTACAATTAAAATATAATACCTCTTCAAAGTCGTGACATCTAATATAAGAGATTATCAGGAAGCGGAGAAGTGGTTGGTTCAATTGTTTTAACAGTTCTGTTCTAATTTAAGAAATTTCATGTTAATACATCTGAACCTCCGGTGTTCTTTTTTTTTTTTTTCAGCATGTTCCCTTAACTTCTTGAGATTCTATTTTTACTTTAAACTTGTTGATTTTTATATTTTTTTCTTTTTCTCCTTCACCTGATTTTTTCAACGTCTTTTCTTTCCTTCTTTCAACCCATTTCCTTTTGCGATATGTCTTTCTGATTGTAAATACTATTATTTTTCTTAAAATATTTGTATCCGCGTTTATGTTGGTGGTTGTGAAGAAAAAATCTTGTGAAAAATTGTGAAAATCTTGTGAAAGATTGTGAAAATCTTGATTTATTTTCTTAGATTATATCATCTGGAAACCGTAGAAGTGTTGCCTTTATTTTCTTTTTACTCTCTCTATCAATGTGAGAGTATTGAGATGGTAATTGGTAGATGGTCCAAGGTAATCTGGAAAACTATTTGCACGGGAGACGTAGTTGAAATGCTTGTGGGCATATCTCTGTTGCGTGGAGTTGAACATCACTCCTGATGATGAAATGTTGCAGTTGACTTAGTATTAATGTGTTAGGGGTGGTCATTTATAATAAAAGATAGTTTTGTTTTGATGTTATTGTGTTATCCATTTTGTTCTACCATTTGGAAGCTAGTAGGTATTTGGTACATTGAAGTTACTACCACTAATGGTGTTTGCGAGTGTTCCAATGCTATAGTTGCAGTGTGTAAACTTGCAGCACGAAACCTATGAACGACTTCCAGTAATACTTTGCAATGCTGCTGATTCGTAACAAGCTCTACAGAAATTTTGTCAGTTGAGCACACGCAGGTAGCATAGAGCAACAAACATTCTGCACACATTTGTTCAGTTACCGAGCATTATTCACAAGTGGAGTTGTGCTGAACGGATACGGCTGTCGGATGAGTTTTTCGTCAATAGCGTTCCACTTGTTTCCTTTAACAAGAAGAACAAACAGTCTTCCTCCCCCTGGTGACAATAACCTCATGGCTATTGATGAAATACTAGGGGATATTGTTGGGATACTAGAGAACAGATCTCTGTTTGCCAGGTCAATTCCTCATCAATTTCCTCGGATTATTCCTTCAATTTATTTGGCAATTTATCATGATCAGCACCAATACTGTCGAATTAATCATGTTTACCAATATTTTTCAACTTCTCTTCTTTTGTAGATGTTTTTATGCCTCAAAATCTCGTCTTTTGTGTCAACAAATAATCGTTAATTAAATTATCAGTATAAACATATACTACATTAATTTTACTTTTTATGTTTCTAATATCGAAGGCATCGTGCAAAATGCTTAGCGGCAATTTTGTCTGACTTTACGTTCTGAGTTCAAATTCCGCCGAGATCCACTTTACCTTTCATCTTTTCGAGATGGATAAAATAATTAATGGAGAGAGTTAAAAAGATAAAGACAACACTTCTACGGTTTCCAGATGATTTAATCTAAGAAATTAAATCAAGAACACTGGGGATCGATGTCATCTACTTACCCCTCCCCCAAAACTGCTGGCCTTGTGTCAAAATTTGAAACCAATAATATAAGCTATTTTAGCTCGCATTCATTCTTCAAGACGACATTCGACCTATAAAGCCTTTGCTTTACTATGTCTAGTGATTTCGTGATCATCACGATTATACGCTTAATTGCAATAGAATTACTTTTAAATATTTCATGATTGTAAATCCAACATTTAATTGTACTATTTTAGCTGTAACTAAGATCTGTCTGTCTGTCTCTCTCTCTCTGTCCTCTCTCTCTCTCTCTCTCTCGCGTGTCTGTGTGTGAGTGTGCTGTGTCTATATTTACACTTGGAATAGATGAGTCGAAATCTACAAATTATCTTACACAAAACGTTGTGTTGTTTTCAGGGACTTTTGATAGAAGTTACTTGTTTAAACACACATTCTCTGATGATGGATTAGTAAGTTCCAGATATATGTGTCCTTTATATAACTATGTGTTCTTATATATATGTGTTCTTTATTTCACTCGTATGGTGATCAGTCTTCCTTTACCTTCTTCAGACGAGCTCCGAAGCAGTTTGAAACTTTTCAATGTTTTAACCCCTAAATTGATAAGGTTAATCACTCGTTGATGGGTATGTCCAATAGAGCAAACTTAGAGCAATTGGCTTCATTTATTTTCACTAGTACGTTGACAACTAAATAGGAAAATGATTTTGTAGAACCCTTATTCAAAACAGAATATGAAAACTTCCATGTAATGTAAACGGTCAACATTGATAATAAATACGTAAATATTATGACTGTTTCGATTTTACTGGCAACAATTCATTTCAGTTTACAAGCTCATTAGTCCAATTATTACACTGCGAACGCCTTCGAGAAATGAATTTGTGCTTCTTTATTTAGTTATTCTCTTCTCTCTAACATTAGGGGCTCCTATCAACTGAGTGGTCAACACTATTAGTTAATGATCTTCCCCTAAACATTCAGTTCATATATTTCCATGCAAGATATAAATGGAATATTAAAGTGAGGATCAATAAATGAAGAGTGTATGTAATCAAGATAATTTTTTCACCGATATAATTACATCCTTTTTCTCAATTGTGTTGAAGCAATCCTATTCTTCATATATCTCGATACGTAACGTTGTTTGTCAGTAAGTATGCACAACTGAGAAAATACAGAAAGACATGTCGATAGGCTACTGGATAAACAGTCTAAAGGTCGTAACCTGTAACCGCATTGTATTGTGCCTGTGACTGAAACACTTAAGTCTTAAAAGCTCAGTCTACCTGGCTGCAAATAGGTGTCGTTATGGTGAAACAACTTCATGAATTTACAGCAGAACTATAAATTTGACTTTTCTATGAACTGAATTTGACATAGTTCATTCAAAATTTTCTAATCCGATTAAGATACACTACATGATTACCTCTGCACTGGTGATCTTATGACCCCGTGGATTATGGAACACATCAAAATATGAAATACAAAAACTTTAATCGTACAGTTCTTTTTAGATCATAGAGATAAATGCAATCCTAGTAGTATATTCTTAGAAACCCACTATTTGAATAAGCTCATCTTAGAATAAAGTAATACAGTGTAGCATAGTGGTATAAAAACTGAAAATTAAGGTGAGGATTTTTGACTCATAACGCATTGATCTGTCATATCGATACAAGCCAGTTACTTAAAATAGGAAAGGAAAGTAAAATACTGTTAGACACGTACCTTTCTCAGGGGCACTTGCAGTGCATTAAATAGAGCAGATTGCTCTTAATTTAACTTGGATAAAATTGTAGATGTAGCTCATATGTAGTTTACACCTTTATAGACTTTGTTTTCTGTTTTATTTTTCTTTAATATTCTGTTCTGATTGATGAGGGTTTAATTCAGATGCTTGTCACTTTCTTGGGTATTTTCTAAAATCATTTCCTACCAAATAAATATTTATTACTATTTTAGTCGTTCGCACAAATTCGGATAACTGAAATTAGTTTCTTGACCTGAAATATCCCTGAACAAGTTAAATATCCTGTTAATTTTATGGGAAAGAAGTGAGCAAGTTATATCAATCTCTTAACGAGGAAAATATAAGTCGGCCTCAGAACAGAAATCGCGGCATCTAAATACTGCGAGATATTTTGTTCAGAGCTTAATGATTCTACTAATCGACTTCCTTACAGATTGGTACTTCTAACAGCATGTTTCCTAGCTACTAAGAATATTTGTAGTGAAGTTATCACTGTTGTATACAAAACAAGCAGAGTACTAGTTATAGGACGTTAGCTCATAACATTTCAAAGTAGAGGCTTGTACTTTAACTGCTCTGTCTGTCTAATTATGCAACAGATATCTATTTAGTGCGACGCTATCATACGAAATGTTACGTAATCTTGAAGAAAAAGATAAAGATATATGTGTTGTGACATGAGCAATTATAACGACAGCAGCCATCTGTTAATTTCAGATACGCAAACAAAGTTATTTTTGTTAAACTAACACTCGGTCTCTTTCTAATTCCAACTTTCATTCATCCATTGGTTCATTCACCTTTCTAAAATTAAAACTGCTGTCGATTATATCGCCCATAAAACCATAGCTTAGAATCACTGGTAGAAATCATTACACACATTGATACTTTTCTCGAAAACCTATTGTTGCTGAACTCCTGTCATATTTACCGATGTGGGTTCGTATCCCACGAGCAGCCTTCTACTTATTCTACCCAGAGGGTTTTAACTCAATATTTACACGTTCTTACTTATAGCTTTATTTGCTTCGAGATCTACCATTTCAAAGAAAGATTTATTGGTAGGTTACTTGCCGTTTTGTTATCTCACAGGCAAACACTGACCGAGCAGCCACGGGGTTACTTCACAATCGTTCAAAAGCGTGACAAAAAATCTGCCCGATCCGGACTTCATTGTCCATGTGTCCTCTCAGGCTGCTATCGAATGTACTGTTAAGGGAAACTCCATGACTAGACTGTCACTCTCAGATAGAACTAATCGAGAATCGCTCTGCTTGCAGGGTTTCAAACAGTTAGTGATATTTCGACTAAATCTTTTTTTAAGCTTAGTTTGAGGAATGAAAGTAATCTCCACAGCATTTCAATGCCAATTCTGTTATGTTCGTATAATTTATATAGAGAATGGAATTTTGCCAAAGTAGTTTTCTTTTTTTTTTTACAGGATTTCGTTGAGCGGTATCAATGATGTTTTGAGAAAGAAGCAACAGGGCAAATTACAAAAATGTAAGGTCACGAGAAGGTTAACAAGGGAAAGAGAGTTGAAATAAGTAGGAAAGATATGGTGGTAGTATACGCTCAGCTAGTTAAGAGGTTTGTTTTTAATATAGGTACAAGTTACTGAGAGACATATGGTTAATGAGTAACTCTGAGAATGTACTATCTTACTATTGGAGCAGTGACGAATACACAGACTACTATAGTACTAGATGCTTATATAATACACTAGATAAACTATGGTGACAGACGTGTTCGAACACCGAAATGTGTGTATTAATAGAGGGATAGCAACCAAATAGATGTGAGCATTAATCCATTGTGAAGTAAACATTTGTTTCTGTAAAATTCATGTAGGAGTGAGTTTCTAAAATACTTTTTTGCTTTGAAAATAAAAGCAAATCTACAAGTGTGTGTGTGTGTGTGTGTGTGTGTGTGTGTGTGTGTGTGTGTGTGTGTGTGTGTGTGTGCGTGTGTGTGTGTACTAAGTAACGTTAAGGATATGTTTCTTTGAAAAGAATATTTTTATTTTTGCTTCAATGGAACTTAGTTGATCGTATTTGTGCTGAAGGGTTGTCTTCAAACAACATCTGTTGGGAAATGACTGGTTTGAATGCAAACGAAGTTTCAAGTCATTGAAATATGAAAGACTTTACTGTGGTGTCAACTGCCAGAAAAACCCAGTCATGACTGACAGTGTGTAAATCATTAATGTAAAGGAGAAAAAAGGAGAAAGATAAATCAGTTTTGAGAGAGATGCAGGGAACGCTATCAACATATGCTAACGAATTTAGCTCAGTATCCTACAGCAAAATGTATAAGGAACAACAAGTGGACAGAAAATAAGCAATAAGAGAAGCTTAAATATATCGACCAAAGCGATACCCTAAAGTCCAACCCCTCCTCAAAGCGGTAGGATGGTGTAAACCGGGCAGTGTCAGAGCTATGCCGTCGGGAACCTCGGTTCCTGGTAGGGCCACCCAAGCCGGATTGATCTGGCACCGAGCGGTATTAGGGCCGTAGCCTGGCCAACGGGGCTCTGGTGAAAATTCCAAGAGGTGTCTGATCGGCAACCGGCAGCTTCGAGGTCGGTCTGTCCCTGTGTCTGTGGAGACGCCGCAGCAAACAGGGCATCCCGTCACTCGGAATATGCATGCGGGATGTCGGGGACCGATTGTGAATTCTATATTCCCACGAAACTTCTAGGAATCCTACTGTCAGGACCAGAGAAGAAGCCGGCTCAACCCGCCCTGGGTGAACGCCGTCACAGGTAAGTACCAAAGCAATCGCAAATTGAGTAAATTTACTGCAGTATCAAAGATTTAGAAAGAAAATAAACATATATGTGAGAAATTAAGTATATAATACTAGATTATAAATGAGGCACTGAGCTACAATAATTAAAGGAATAAAAAATGTTACAAATTTATTGCAAAATATTACATTGAAATCAGAATTGAATATCGTATTGAATGCAGTATATACATCCTATTGTAATTGATTATTTTATTGAATACAGTATTGGGTATTGTATTATATTGGAATTGATTATGTATTAAACAAAATATTGAACAAGTGTACATATTTACATACATACATACATACATACATACACACATACACACACATGTACATATATATATATATATATATATATATATATATATATATATTATATATATATATATATATATATATATATATATATATATACCGTTAAGCCCCTTACATTCTTTCTCCGTTTGTTTTTCTCTCTCTCTATTCTCCACACACACCTCAATCCTTTCTGCCGAAGGGCGTAGGCTTCAAATGTCAAAGATTTTTCCATTCTTCCCGACTGTCAAACATACAACTATTTGTTATTTCCTTACTTGTTTTCACCTTTTTTTTTCTGTACGCCATAAAATATCGTTTTATGTTTATTCTAACTTGTAAAGGTTTATATTTTTTATTAATTGACATTTTTATCCTTCAGGCTCCTATATGTGACTGTTTAATCATTCCATGTACAAAAGATGCCTTGGAACTGTCTGAATTTCAAAGAGGCCGTATTGTGGGTCATTCTGAAGGTGAACATAGCGTAAAATCGCAGAAAACCTTGGAGTCCCGCTTTCTACAGAAAGAGGAAGGAGTCCACATCACCTCGCCTAGATCAACCAGGGCCCTGTGACAGGACCCTTCTCTTTGCGAAGAGAAGTGTGGAGGATAATCCTCATTACAAAGCCTCTGACATAGAACAAGTTGAAGTCAGTCTGAGAACAGCGGGCAGATATCTTCGCAAACTTGGTTACTATGGCAGAGCTGCAAGAAGGAAGCCACTTCTTCGACCAGCCAACATCAAGCGGAGAAAAGATTGGGCCAGTGAGATGGTGGAGAGGCCACTATCATTTTAGGACACTGTCATATTCTCTGATGAATCCAGATTTGCTGTATTTCCTGACAGTGGTCAAGTGTGGGTCTGAAGACTGTGTGATCAAGAACTTAATGTGAGAAGACTGCAACCAACAATGAAACACGGTAGCTATTCTGTAATACTCTGGGGAACAATTTGGAGCAGTGGTTAATCAGAGCTGGTGGAGTGTGAGGGAAACATACACTCAGAAAATATGTGTCCATATTGCAGAAAGAATTCCTTCTAATCTTCTCCAGTAGTAAAATTATTAAAGAAGACTCTTTATTTATGAAGATGGAGGTCTTCGTCTCACGGCTAAAACGACCCAAGATTTGTTGGACGAGAATAGCATCAAAACGTTTCTATAGCCAGGTCAGTCATCAGATATGAATCCTATTGAACGCCTCTGGGACATAATGTACAGGACACTTCATAAAAAGAACAAGAAAGCATTTTTTATTCCTTTAATTATTGTTGCTCAGTGCCTCATTTATAATTTAATATTAAATATTTAATTATAGCGGCACGAATTCTCACATATATGCAGATCATTACGTGAAACTTGGCAAGAGATTCCGCAATATAGGGTCGTTGCATTGAAAATGCAAAGGTCAGGTCTACTAACTATTAAATATTCACGTTATAACAATTAATAAATAATTTGAATGTATAATTTCAGATTTAAATAAATTTTAATGATGATAAGGGCTTTTATTTGCTTCTGTTATGTCTTTGTATGTGTGTGTGTGAATGTGTATATATGTATATATATATATATACATATATATATATATATATATATATATATATATATAACATACACACATACACATACATGCGTACATATATATATATACACAAATATGCATGTATATATATATATATATATATATATATATATATATATATATATATATATATACACACACACAAATATATACTGCTTTATGGAGAATGAATGAGATCTCAATATTTTGTTCAGGATAAGGCTTTTCATTGAAAATGAAATTGAGAATTAGTCTCCCGACTCGAGTTTCTCACTGCGTGAAACTCGAGAAGCGAAGCAAATTCTCTTTTCAGTTTTTAATAAAAACAAACCAGCATGTATGTGTATATACATACGTACATATATATCATAGGTACATACATATATATATTTATAAATATATATAATACATACAAACATAGCCATATTCCTACCGCTCTATGTCACGCTGGTGAGACCCATATTGGAGTACGGGATTCAAACCTCTTCTCCTTATCTCCTCAAATACATACAGCATCTCGAAATAGTCTAGAAGCTGGCTACCCGCATGGTTCTTAGTCTCAAGCATTTGTCTTACGAAGAAAGGCTGAAGACGCTCGACCTTTATTCTCTAGAAAAACGACGACGCCGTGGTGATCTCATTCTTGCTCACACATCATAAGCTTAAAGTGTAACCTCTGGAAAGAGCTGTTCTTCACTCCTGCTCCAGAGCGTCGGCTGCGGGGTCACTCCGAGAAGCTCTATCTGCGACGATTTCATATCAATCGAAGTAGAAGGGCTTTCTCCGTCCGGGTTGCGGATCCGTGGAATAAGCTGCCGGATGAGATAGTGGAGATGCCGACGACCGCTCGGTTCAAAGTCTCTCTTGTCCAGAAATGGCCTGAACTCTTTGCATGAACACCCTCCCTGTACATAACTCCATATCCCCCTACATGGCCTTGCTTTTTGCTTCTTGAGCCAAAAAATTAACTTAACTTAACTATATATACAAAAACACGCACATATATATATTTATACACACATACACACACACATATACACACACACACACTCACACAAACAGACAGACACACACACACATACATATATATATTATATATCTATCTATCTATCTATCTATCTATCTATATTATATATATATATATATATATATATATATATATATATATATATATATATATATATATATATATATATACATATTGAGCGACAGAAGCAATATAACTTCAAAACATCAATCTGAATATCATGCTTAAAGCAGATATACTGTGCTGCAAAGCGGATAAACTGAAGTATCTACAGAAAGTATCGCTAACATATGTCTAGTGTTAGTGTATCGGCAGCAGAGGAAAATTGTCAGCAGCAATATGGCATTGGTAAATGCATATTTCTGCCTTTGGGTTTTGTCATATATATAAAGACAAATTTAACTTCGGTAGAAACAGAAATCACAACATACAGATATGAAAGTAAATAGTAGAAAATATTTTCTTTGACTGTCTGCCGAGCCTGCCCACCCACGGGCCTTTAACTTTCTAAAATATTGCAAAATAAACTAAAATAACTGGAATAAAAATATGAATTTCGCAAATCAAAGTTGTAGGTGGAATGTGTGGGAGTGAGCATTATCCGTTTCTAAAATACACACCTACATACAATATATAAACACATACAACTATAAATACATACGTAAATATTAACATACATGAATGCATAAATACATACACCCACGTACGCGCAAAACTACACATCCACAAAGATGTACACACATATATAAAACATATGTGGCTACCTGCTGTCAACACGAGGATAATGGCGGCAAGAAGGGCAGATTAATTATCTGCTTGTGAAGCACAGTTCAACTTGTGTTTAGCTTACAGAACACCATATCTACTTTTACGCTCGTATGTTCTTGTGAGTGGAAACCTATAATACGTGTATGTAGGTTGTTATGTATGTATGTTTATGTATTCATTGTGTATCTACGTACGTATGTGTATGTGTGCGTATATTCATAGATAGATTACGTACATATACACGTATTTATTTTATGGATGTGTATATGTAAATATATAAAAGTATACATATGTGTGTGTGTTTGAGAGAGAGAGAGAGAGAGAGAGAGAGAGTGTGTGTGTGTTTTTGTGTGTGCATATATGCGCGTATACATGTATGTATGTATGTATGTATGCATGCATATGAACTCAGATATATATCAAATGCAAATATAAATACACACATAATTAAGCCTGCATACAAATGTAGCTAATACACACACAAACACACACTCACGCAATGTACATACATATGCTCTTTCACACACACACACACACACACACACACATATCGACAAAACTATCAGTGTAACCACAAGTCCTGCCATAAAATCATTTTTAACCAAGTAGATTCATTCTTTTTTATCCATGCGAAACCTGGGAAAAGAGATCCAGAAAAGTATCTTGGTTATCACACTGCATCAACCTCACTTGCTGCCCTTAAGCCGTATGTTTCTTTCGAAGTCCTTGAAAATGTTCTAATTCATCAACCAACCTTCGTTTCGACATTCTTACTAAATGCTCCAAAATTGAAGATTCGATACACAGAGTTTCAATTGCTGAAATGACACACTGCATTCCTTTCTTCATTTTGAAAGAAACTTACCTAAATAATTCCCATAGAGCTGCTGAGCTCAACATAAAAATTTCACCATCTTTTGTGTAGCTCACACTCACCAAAATAAAAGAAGGGCTATTTTCTCTATAATTCCTCTGCCGTGGATATCAAGGACATATTTTCCAATGGCTTCTGTGAATCTGCGTCCCAAGTCAACAAAGTTAACCTCTGAAGGCTTCGTCATTACTAACCTCTGAAGGCTTCGTCAAGCACTTCTACAGTACATTGAAGAGTACCCCAACAAAGGGAATCTCTCCTCGAAAAATACGACTCTGGGAACATTAATGATAGGTGATTTTAACCTTCCTTAAGAGACTATGCTATGAAACAAAGTTACTACACTTCAATACCAGACAAAACAGCAAATAAAAAAAATGTTTTTAGTTTAAAGGATGAACTTTTCCTATCCCAACTTGAATTTGAGCCAACAAGACAAGATAAATATATCTCAACCTTAAATTAACAAAACACCCAAGCTTTATCCATAGTAATGCATTTGAAAAATCTGTTCCCTCTTATCACGAAAAGTTACTCTACAACCTTAGTTTCCGGCATACCAAAGCCAGGCCAATCCCTCTCACACAAGTCTATCTGTTCAGCAGCATCAATCTTCATTAAGCAGACTTGAGCGGGAGCAGTTAGGCAAG
>NW_021833108.1:5000-37500 GCF_006345805.1 Octopus sinensis
AATAAAAACATCGGGAAAATACCTTAGAAATGAGAACCCAGGTTCGAAATTCTCCTAGGACACCTGATGAAGGCTGGAGAGTACAGCAGCCGAAACTTTGTTAACAACTAACAAGATGAGGACAAATATCCGACAAATGTAAATAATATACATATATATACATATATATATATATATATATATATATATATATATATATATATATATATATGTACACACACGTGTACACACACACGCACACACACACACACACACACACACATATCGTTTATCTTTTATATTTTACTGGTTTTAGCCAAAGGTTGAAGCCATGCTGGAGCACTAACTTTCAATGTGTTTGGGTTTCTTTTCTGTTCTACTTCCTGTGAAGTAGCGAGTTGGGCGGAGTCGTTCTTCTTTGTGCCTCCTGCCGCGATGTGGGTTCATCTGGTATTTCAGATAAAAATTTGCCCATACGCTCTTTGAAAGCCTCCACATCAATATATGATCGAATAAATTACGTTGATGGCCGTTTACGAACATATCTAAAAGTCGGAAGTCACCGAAGGAATTATATCCCTAAAATGATATGAAATATATCGCGCATTTAACACACAATATGGCTTTATGTCTGATTACTTCTCTTTGTATTGTTTTGTCAATGCACACGGTTCTTTAGTTCAATGCTTTTGGTTCTTTACATGTGGGAGGAAAGGAGAAAGATTTCCTCAAATCAAGTCAAACCTGGATCAAATGCTCACAATAAAATAGACAATACTAAAAATGTTCATGGATCATGTGGTCAGATTAACAAGGTGATAGATTAAACAAAAGTCGGTGCTCCATCCGTGAATCTAGGTCGGGTGACTTACCCGGACTGATGTAACCTTTACATGCCTGATATTCCGATCGAACGATGAGGTATGAATGTCAGGTTAAGGTTTAAGTCACCTTTGCTAGCTGAAATATCTCATCTGCGTACGCCACGACTACAGATGATAGCATTAGTTCGCTAACTGAACTGGTTGATCCTGGCCGTTAATAACACAGTCTAACGCTATAGTTGTCCTTGGGTAGCAACTGTTATTTCCTATTTGCTTACCCCTAGAAAGTTTGCAAAAATGGCTAATATTTCCTTCAAACTTTGCTTTTGTTACATTTATTCAAATCTGAAAGTCTTCTTCTTAACTCATGGCTATGATGTTCCCCCACTACTACTGCTCATGATCAGAGATGCACATATTGTCAGCCACTAAGGGTGATGCTCAACTGGTTATGGTCAAGCAACTGACAAGCAAATCTGTGGTATGGAGCAGAATATTTGCTATAATGATATTTATGCTTCAGCAACACAGCGCTGAATCTGTCCGAAGTATAATGGAAAACAGGTCAGTTTAAAACCATTGATGTCCAGATCAGAAAAGCAAAGTTTGAAGGGAATAGTAGTTATTTCCTTCGATTTTTAGATAGAAACAAATAGGAAATAACACACCAAAAACAATAAAAAATTAAGATTTTCTTACACAGCATATACCATATATATATTATTTACATAGGCGTAGGAGTGGCTGTGTGGTAAGTAGCTTGCTTACGAACCACATGGTTCCGGGTTCAGTCCCACTACGTGGTACCTACCTTGGGCAAGTGTCTTTTACTATAGCCTCAGGCTGACCAAAGCCTTGTGAGTGGATTTGGTAGACGGAAACTGAAAGAAGCCCGTCGTATATATGTATATATTTATATATATGTATATATTTATATATATATGTATATATTTATATACGTATATATTTCCTGAGCGCCATACTAATACAATTGTTTGTTTGTTTTCCACCTGCCTTCGTCTTTTGTCTATTTTCATAAAGCTTCCCGTTATATATTTATATGTATGTGTGTGTATATGTTTGTGTGTCTGCACCAACCAATATCGCTTGACAACCGATGCTGGTGTGTTAAGTCCCTGTAGCGGTTCGGCAAAAGAGACCGACAGAATAAGTACTAGGCTTCCAAAGAATAAGTGGGGTGGATTTCCTCGATTAAAGGCAGTGCTCCAGCATGGCCACAGTCAAATGACAGAAACGAGCAAAAGAGAGAGAGAGAGTAATTTGTTGTCTGTTCATCCACTCAGCATCAAAATATGTTGTTCGTTGTTGACCCATCTACCGAAATTGTTCGCATCCAATGATTCTGCATTCCATGATTTCAGCTTGTATAGTTACATGCTATTTATCCATATCTGGGACCCTAAGAGGTCCTAATACCCAATCCCTAACGGGTTAGAATAGACCTGAGGACAATAATGGTTAAGAGGTAGTTCCTCATTCTTCAAAACCTTGAAACTTCTAATCAGGATGCAGTTTAAAATCATACCTAGGCAAAAAAAAAAAAAAAGCGATGCTCCAGTGGGAGCAGGATGAAATAAATCGTCAGGGCTAAACAAACCGGGGCCTGCAAAAGAAGATTAATTGTCATGGCATGAAAAGAAAGGAGTTTCAAAGATTTAGGGACAGGAATTCTTCAATGAAAGGATATTAATGAAGTTAAAAATCTTCTTGAATCCTCCAGTTTGGGCGCAGTTAAATGGCTGAAACCACTAAAAGATCATGAGAATCTAACGAAACTATTGAAGTAAAACATGTATACATATGCACACACAATGTTGCGGACATGCACAATGATACACGTGTGCACGTAACCACTGTTGCACATGCAAACACAAATACACAAAGACACGTTTAATACGTACATATATGCGTGTGTGCGTGTGTTTATGTATGTGCGTGTGTGTGTATATATGTGTGTGTATTTGTATATGTATGTACATATGCGTCTATATGTATACGTGTGTGTTTGTGTATATATATACGCATGTTTGTGTATGTGTGTGTGTATGTGTGTGCATGTGTATATGTACATGTGTGTGTATGCATACGTGTGTATGTGCGTGTGTATACGCGAGTGTGTGTGTATGTATACGCATGTGTGTATATGTATACGCGCGTGTGTGTATGTATGTATATATGTGTATGTATACGCGTGTGTGTGGGTATATATGTGTGTATGTGTTTATGTATATATGTATATGTATGCATATGTGTGTGTGTGTGTCACTAATTTCTCTGATGTTAATGAAGTCAATACGTTTTATTGACAGACATTTATTGCCAGTGAATTGGATGACGAAAACCACTGACCTCTGGGCGGTCATTGGCCTAGAATATTTCATGTCAGTCGTCTGCTGTCTAAAACGGCTGCACAATTGCATATGCACTAACACGCACAGATGCAACCCCGCACGCACATTCTCGCTCTCTCTCTCTCTCTCTCTCTCTCACACACACACACACACACACACATACACACATAAACACATGCACTCGCTCCCGCGCACGCACACAAACATTCTACATTGCACCAGTTACATTCAGATATGAACACACGTGTTTCTCTCCCTATCACATTTTCTTCGTTTACACCCAAACATCTATGCATATACGTATGTGTGTGTATATGTGTGCATATATATATATAATATATATATATATATATAATATATATATTATATATTATATATATATGTCTGTGTGTGTGTATTTAATTGGTGATTTTAAATTAGATTAAAACGGAACGGAAAAAATGGAAGAAAACGGAAAAATACAGAAAAACAGTCTAAATATCTAGACACAGACACTAACAAATATACTCGTGCGTGCGCGCCTGAATAAGAGAATCTTGTGTGTGGTGTGGTGTGTGTGTGTGTGTGTGTGTGTGTTGTGTGTGTGTGTGTGTGTGTGTGTGTATGAGTATGTGTGTTGTGTGTACATACATACATACATACAAGTTTCGGGTAAGAAATTTGTAGACAGCTCTGCAAAGCCCGTCAATAGTTATTGGCTATCTGATGTCATCAGACAGTGGAAATGCTGCTGCTGCTGCTATTAGCATTGTACCAGGAATTCCATAGTATCCGTCGAGTTTATGTAGATAGACAAATAATGGAAAATGGGGTTAACGACATACTTTATTTAAAATTTGACCAAAATGGAAAATTTCTACCCTCAGCCCTTTCAATCGCATCCACGACAGAACATTTTCCCCGAAACTATTCTGCTTATTCCAGTTCTTCTGGGCCGAGCACATCGGTCCAGTTCTCCCCGTTGGAAGTCTGTGTCAAACCAAATACCGAACAATTTAACCGGTCGGTCCATCCAGTGTCCGCAATACTGTTGAATGACATTGATTTGCCTTTCCCCAGTACCGAGCTGTATGCTCATCGATTTCCCGTCAGATTTTGCTCTTGTCACCACATCGTATTCCTTTAGAGCAGTACCGATCATCTCAGTTTGTTTTGGTTTTTGACACTGTTACGATAACGTCGTTGCATATGCAAACATGGATCTTCCGCATTTTAGTTCTCATGGGATGTCTCCAGAAACCTCCAATCATTGCAATAGTGGCACTAGGGCAGGGGAAATTTTTTAGTGAGGTGGACAAAAAATTCCAACGAAAAAGAAACGCGGATGAATCACAAGTTTTAACTCTTATATCTGTGTTAATCTCTATATATATAAAACTGAGAATGTGTGTCTGTCTGTGTGTTTCCCTAAAACTTGAGAACTACACAACCAATTTCATTCAAATTTTACACATGCTTTACTTAAGGTCCGGGGAGTGTCATCGGCAAAATTTTTTTTAACTTTTTGCCTAGGGCGAGCCCACAGCAATATCATATCTTCTCCACTACCTGTTAATCTAGGGTGTCCGGTGTTTTTATCTCTCTCATTAAATCATCATTTTTGTTATGAAGTGCCACAATCTCTCTGTCCGCTACTTCTTTCCTTGTTATTTTTGGTTGGACTCTTTATGTTGTTGTTTTTTTTTTGTTGTTGTTGTTTTTTGGTTGTGGTTCTACTTGTTTTGGTTGGTTTTCATTTTCCATTTTTCTTTTGCTAATAACTTTCTTTGTTTCTGTTTGTTTTTCTTTCTCTTCCTCCTCATCTTCAGATTCCTCCTCGCCTTCCTTGCAGTATTTTTTTACATAGCCCAGCTGGCCACACTGAAAACAACGGGGTTTACGCTCTTCGACAAAAACGTTGAGGAACTCCTCCCCAACTTCTATTTTTTCTGGAAGCTGCTCTAATATAGCCTGTTCTGTTTGAATTAACAGGTGGACCGTGTGACCGGTCAAATTTGCCTTTTCTGAAACGGTAGCTTGAAGTATTGTTACCTCATCTGCTCTTTCTGCCAGGACTGCCGCCATCAACCACATAGGGTCGACTTTTAGGTAGGACGTTTGGTATTCGTATTTTGGATGTTCTCATACCCATGTATATTGGTATTAAAATCACGTCTTCTGTTCCAAAGGATTTTACGAGTGCAATGTGCAGTTTCAATGTTTTTTAGGTGTACCTCTTTGGTACCGAACCTTTTCCCTCTGGCTAGATATGTTATATCCTGCCAGATGGGCTTTAGACATTTTTCAACCTTCTCCTCGCTTACTAGTTCGATTTTTATTTCTTTTCGGCAGTATGGTTTAAACATAATTGTTTTTTTTTCTTCTCTGTCAATGAAAGCTCTTCTGGGGGTTGATCCTTGACAACGCCGTCTTGAATTATTATCATGTACATTAAAATGTCACTTTTCTTCGTCGACAGATGACAAGTTCTGTCTCCATCTGCAGACGTAAAACTTCTTTTTGTTTACCCTTCTCCATTTGAAATCTTTTCACTTCGACACTCTTCCCTGCAACGTCAGTCCTCGGCAGACATGGGAATTCGCTCTCAGACGAATCCAAAACATCTTCCAACAATATTCTTTCCACCTTTCTGACCTCCAAATCTGTCGAATCCTCGTCAAATGAATACAAACTTTTGGGCATCTTGCCAGCAATTTAGTGTTTCGCCCTACAGGGGAAAACACACAAATAAAACAAGCGTCAACACGGAAACAGTCAACGGAAACTACACTTACTATACAGACGCACTTCGGCAACAATACCAACACTTCCAATTCACACAGACGAAATACCTATTTCTTTACTGCTCACAAGGGGCTACACACAGAGGGGACAAACAAGGACAGGCAAACGGATTAAGTCGATTACATAGTAACTGGTACTTAATCGATCCCGAAAGGATGAAAGGCAAAGTCGACCTCAGTGGAATTTGAACTCAGAACGTAAGGACAGACGAAATAACTATTTCTTTACTACCCACAAGGGGCTAAACACAGAGAGGACAAACAAGGACAGGCAAACGGATTAAGTCGATTATATCGACCCCAGTGCGTAACTGGTACTTATTTAATCGACCCCGAAAGGAATTTGAACTCAGAACGTAATCGCAGACGAAATACCGTTCAGCATTTCGCCCGGCGTGCTAACGTTTCTGCCAGCTCACCGACCCCTTAATAATAATAATAATACTGTTCTCAGTATTTAAGGAAGCTGACAACTACAAACAAGAAATCATACCACCTAATAAACACAAAGAAGAAGAAGAAGATGATGAAGAAACAACAAAAGCTATAAAACAAATGAAATCCAAACTAAAAATAGAACAGCAACGAGCCATGATAAAATGATGGCAAGAAAAGCCCCTTCATGGTAATACTGCACTAAACTAAACGCAAAAGAAATAGACAAAGAAAAATCCCAGCAATGGTGAGAAGCTCAGGACTCAAAGCAGAAACAGAGGGATTTTTAATTGCAGCACAAGACCAAAGCCTCCCCACCAGAAATTACCAAAAACATGTAATGAAAAGAAATATTACAAGTAATTGCAGAATATGTGGAGATGGACAAGAAACAATAAATCATATTATCTCTAGCTGCCCAGTCCTGGCTAAGAAGGAATATATTCACAGACATGACAGAGTTGGAACCTACATACATTGGAAGCTATGCCAACATTATGGAATAACAACAGAAAAAAGATGGTATAGGCACACACCAGAAAAGGTCACAGAAAACGAGAAAGCAGCCATACTCTGGGATATGCCGATACACACAGATAGAGAAATTAAGGCCAACAGACCAGATATAGTTGTCAGAGATCATGAAGAAAAAAAATGCTTTCTAATTGACGTATCAATACCGGCAGATGACAACGTGTCTCTAAAAGAAATGGAGAAACTCTCAAAATACAAAGACCTGGAAATAGAGGTAACTAGAATGTGGAACCTGAAAACAGAAACAATTCCTATCATAGTAGGTGCATTAGGCATGATAAAAAAATATTCAGACAAATACATAACAAAAACACCAGGACTTACAAACACATATAACATACAGAAAATTGCACTACTAGGCACTGCACACATCCTACGCAGAACACTTTCCATACAATAACCATCAGAGCATCACAACAAATCACAGCACATACCCAAGGCACACAGAGCTGCGCTCGGTAGTGAAGTGAAAGCACGCTATTAAAAATAAAACTACTGAATGATAATAATAATAATAATAATTATAATAATAATAAAATGATAATAATAATAATAATAATGATAATAATAATAATAATAATGATAATAATAATAATAATAATAATAAAATACTGTGTGCAGAGAGATATAATCACTTATGGAATGATTTTATATGATCTCTTGATCAGTTGAAACCTGCAGCTATCGTTTTTTAACACTGAAACAGGACTTTATATGAAACAGTTTCCGTAGCTAATCGTTCAACTAAGGGAATGGCCATTTATTCAAAGTAACATATGGATAAAAGACGTATATGTTAAATTAACTTAATGCTATTGATTACATTTGTAAGAAAACCTCAACTTTTCTCTGTTACAGACATAAGAATTACCATTCCCTACTAAATCCGTGATGTTGAATTCAGATCTGTGAATTAGATTTCCTTATCGTGTCCAGATTTTGTGTAACCAAGATACACGCTTTTTTCTTCATTTCTCGGATTTATAGCTTCAACAGACTAAGTTACTTGCCTGTGCCATGCTTTATGTTGGTTTGATTTAAATAATATTAAGAGGGTTGCTCTTCAGACACACAGTAATATTTCGCTAGCGAACTGGCATTCTGGACACCTAATCATTGAAAGAGCTCTTGTTCTGTTTGAATCAAGCATTATATTTCGATTGAAGTTCCCATATCTGCTTTCCACAACAGAGATCTGCTAGTGGAAATGTGTACCATGCTCTTCAATTATAGCCCCAAGTTTGGTAAGGAAGAAGTGAAGAATATAAAAAATGAAATTTAAGGAACATCCACCATCGTTTTCTTTCATAATATTTTATCATATTACCTGCCAGTTCACAATAGGTTTTAGCTCTATGTATCCATGAAAAATTTTAAACCCCAACATGGCTGCAGTCAGAAGATTGAAACAGCTAAAAGGTAAAAGGTATCAACGTTTGATGTATTTTTGTTGGTGAAGTCACCCATTTAATTTGTAACCTCACATTAAACACGGCAATTGCGAATGACATTATTTCTTTTACTTTTCAATCAAACTGCTAAGACAGCATTGCACTGTGCACAACAAATATGTGGTGTTCAGTTCCTCTTGTTTCCTACTTACAACGAAAACTGTACTTCTAGGCAAATTTTATTCCTAATACTTTCGATGTTTCTTTAATTGTTCTTGCGTGTGTATTGCCTATACACATTTTTTTGTTGAACGACATCAAATAGACAAGCAGATTTAATAAAATTAATTATAAAACTAGATGCAAATTGCAATCTCCTCCTCACTATGCCCTTAGATTATTTCTACAAGTGGATCTTAGAAGGAGATTTAAGCATGCATAGCGATAACGTTTTAGTTATTTCTAGTAAAATAAACGGGCATAAATATAGCGAAAAAACTTATTTAGTATCTTTAAAGAAAGAGCGCTTATTATCACTGTAACTAATAATGGGACAGTCAACTTCTTCCATGATATGTTAAATCTCAACACAACTAAACACTAACAGTAGGAAACAAAACTGAAAACTCATTCACACCATCAAAAGATACAACCTTCCTACCACCAAAATATTTCCATCTGAAAGAAGTTTTTTTTTTTTTTTGCAGCCCTAATTCGCCCGCAGACTGGGAACAAGAAACTTCGAGTTGTGACTTGCGTAGGATCAGCATTGAATTAATGTTTTCCACTCCACCTAAGAATATTCAGTACTTCGTTCTATAAATTGCAACTTAATAATGCCACAAGCTGACTGAAAGAGTGTCTCTAGACCGATTCTACGTGCAGAAAACCTAAATTACAATTGATGAGAGCCTGACTATAATTTACTTAAAGATTTTTACTCTCTGGATTTGAAGACTCTTCTCTCAATTTGTTACCACTAACGTAACACACACACACACACACACACACATGCAATTTACCCACAACCATGAATGTTTTCTTTTTCTTTGTATCTAAGTAGGCGATCTGCAAGAAAAAAGATGCACCACGCAGATACAGTTGTCCTCTTGATCTCAATCAAAGGCTCCTTTTCTTTCGGGGAATTCGTGATAATTGAAATTTTCTCTTCCTTTCATTTGGAATAAGTGTTAAATTCCACAAGGAACTCGTTTACTCTTCCCCCGAAGGGAAAATAATTCCATTTAGGCAGGAAGTACTCTTCAGTATGATTTTTGTTATACCGTTGTCTTCATGTACATATTCTTTTATTCTTTTGCTGCAGCACCGCCTTTAGTCTAATAAATCAACCCCAGGACATAGTCTTTGTAAGCCTAGTACTTATTCTATCGGTCTTTTTAGCCGAACTGCTAAGTGACGGAAACGTAAACACACCAACATCGGTTGTCAAGCGATGGTGGGGGGAGAAACATAGACACAAACAACAAACACATACATACGTATATATACATACATACACAGACACACACATATATATACACATACATACATATATACACACACATATATATATACATATACACATATATATACATATACACATATATATATATATATACACATATATATCTATATACATACATATACACATATATATATACATATATACATATATATATATATATATACATACATATATATATACATACTATATATAAATATACATATATATATTATATATATATTATATATATATTATATATATATATATATATTATATATATATATATATATATAATATATTATATATATATTATATATATACAAACATATGTTAAATAATTGTAAACTGCAACCCTCACCCTTTGGGAGAAGGAGCTTTGGTTTTTTTTGAAAATTGAATTGTGTCCCTGTTTGGGGAAATTGACAATATTCTCACCGTTTATACGGAAGCATTTTTGTTAGAAGGCCTTCGATAGAAGAAAGTCCAAAAATGAATTTCGCTGCAGCCGTCGGCGGGCGCGAACTCATTAAAATTAAAATGGAAGAAATACAAACCTATTTCGGATTGATCAACGACAAAGGCAGTGAATCTAGGATAACACCATCAAACGAAATAAAAAATTAAATTAAAGAAAAGACTATTGTCTATAAAGTATACAATGTAGAGAAAAAAAAAGATTTGAAAACCTGGAGGAAAGCACCTTCGAAAAGTGTCTTGGTGCGACTATGAAAACTATCTAACCAGAGGCGGTAAATTCGCCACAATACAAGCAAGTTTCGAGTCAACGGAGACGCAAGGGAGTACTCGACTCGAACCTTGCAAAGTGGAAATATTTTATTTTTACCTTTATATCTGGGACGTCCTACGTCCCAGATAAACATTTAAAATGTCCCCCCAGAAGTAGAGGTAGGCTGGATTGTAGTCACACTTCTATACAAGAGGGAGGACAAGATACAATTGGTCGAAATTGCAAGAGACGGGATTACAATTCCAGTCTGTTATATATTTTGAGTATTGTTATCACTAGCGATATCAAGATATAACTTTGTATTTTGTATTTTATGTGTAGATGTAATATATATATAGATGTACATGTAATATGTACACCTATATATACACATATATACATGCACTAGCACTATGACCCGGCAACGACAGTGTCATAATTCTAGTATATCGATATATATGAAACTGAGAATGTGTGTCTGTCTGTCTGTGTGAATCCCTAAAACTTGAGAAGTACACAACCAATTTCATTCAAATTTTACACATACCTTACTTAGGGTCCATGGAGTGTCATGGGCGAGGCTCTGGGCGACGTTGGGTCGACTGTCCACAGCTACCAGCCCACAGTCGACGCTATGGCGCCCAGGGATTGGGTTGGGTTGGGTTGGGTTGGGTTAATTTCCACTATATATAGAGAGAGAACTATAGCACGAAGGCAGCATAAAAAAACAACCCTTCCTCAATTGTTGGCAGATTTGCGAGCAGTCCAACAAGATGCGTCTTCGTCAAAGCAATTGCTCCCGCAAAGCAAATTAAATAAAATTTGAGATACGTGGAACGTCAAAGCTGCTAACAAAAACAGGACAGAGAAAACATTCGGTAAGGTTTGTTTAACCCTAGCGAGGTGAAGTGGTGAACGCTGGAGAAAAAAGACAGGCAAGAATGCGTCTTATAGTTATAAGCTGAACGTGAAGAAAAAGAATTACATTTAGAAATAGAGATCTATAATTATTGAGGACAGAATTTGAGTTAGAAATAGAGAACTATAAATATTGTATTATGTATAAAGTGGTGGCTTACATTCCGTGTTTCCAATTTCTCTGTAAAATATAAGATAGTCGCAAAATCATCGCACATGTCACCATCGATTACAAACACCGGTGGAAGATAAAAGTTCCAGAGGACATTCTTGTTCCTTCGTTTGTACAAGGATCGTATTATGATTCGGCTTAATGTATAGAAATATATAAAAACCAGAATAGAAAATAAACATCTTAGAAATATAAAATGAGATAACATGAGATATCAAGGTGTTATAAACTTGAAACCTACTAGAATATCATAGATTATATATTAAGTCATCCAATCAGTTCTGTCCAATTTTACCTTTTTTTTTAGATTTGAATGAAATTTAATAGTATTTTCAAATGTCTAATTCAATTAAAAATTATTTTTATGCATTTATGTACGTTTAAACTAATTCAATATTGTTTTACAAAATAATAGAGGGTGTCCACAAAGTCTGCGTACATGGGGATTAACACATACTTTCAAAACAAAACAATTTTATTTAATTATAATGTTAATAAATAATATTTTCAAAGTGATTTCCATCATTTTCAATGCATAACTTGATGTGCCTTGCAAAATTCAGGTGAACTTGATTAAATAAGTCTACATTGCCATCAATTTCAGCACACTGATTGGTAATGCGTTCTCTCATGTGTTTTAAATCTGTAATCTTTATTGTAATCTTTCTCTTTCAACATACTCCAGAAAAAGAAATCAAGGGGAGAAAGGTCTCGTGAACGAGGGGGCCTTTCCATTTGAGCCCTTCTTCCAATCCAGTGAGGAAAAGTGTCATTAAGCCAATCTCTAAGAATATGGGGTATACTAAAGGCGGCGAGCTCGCAGAATCGTTAGCACGCCGGATGAAATGCTTAGCAGTATTTCACCCATCGCTCCGATCTGAGGTCGACTTTGCCATTCATCCTTTCGGGGTCGATGAATTAAGTACCAGTTGTGTACTGGAGTTGATCTAATTTACTGGCCCCCTCCCTCAAAATTTCAGGTTTTCTGCCTATACTAGAAAGGATTATTGGATGTACAAATTTTACAAATTAGACACATTTCTGAAAGCTGGTACCTAAATATTAGTGACTTGTAGGGACAGGGTACTTCGTTAAGCAACCATAATATGCTACAAACTATATTAATCGTTTTTTTTTTTTTTAATTTTTATCAGTCAATACATTTCTACTGTGTTAGCAGTGCTATAACATCGCTTGTTAAGATTATCTTTAAAGATAACCTTAACATTGATATTTCTATTGCTTAATCTCCCCCTAAATTACTTTATGATTAAACCATAGTGTAATGGAACAAAACGTAGCAGCATCGAGGCTACCATCCTGGAATATCGTCTGCGATGGGCGGGTCACGTAGCATGAATGAAAGAATGAACATTTTATATGGTAAACTTTCCACTAGAAGACTCCGTGGCCGTCCCCTCCGTCGATACAAGGATCAGCTGAAGCAATGCCTAAAACTGACTGGGATCGATCCTAATGCTTGGGACATTGAAGTTCAGGACAGGCCCGGTTGTATTATTCCATCAACACTGTGGCAAATCAGAGGAAAGAAGAGAAACGACAAGAAAGAAAATGGCGGCTGCATCAATCAAAGCCTCCACCACGGGTCCCTTGTGAATTTGCAAAATACGCTTCCATGCAGGAAATGGCCTTATTAGTCATCAGAGGCATAAACACGGACAGAGGGGAAGAAGTGGTCAAGAAGAAACCAAATAAATTATCGGACACACGATAAAACTCCGCCGCCGACGACGACGACGAAAAGGAACAATATGAGGGCGCTGTTTTGCTGGTTGAGATGTGATTGCTGAAGATGTCGATCGAGAGAAGTCTTGAATATTGAGGTTGTGAGCTTCATGCATGTTTCTGAGTCGTTGATTCTTTAACGATATCAGAAAGAATGAGGACAACAGAGTTAAATATTGGTTTCAAATTTTGGCACAAGGCCGGCAATTACATGTTCAACTGGTATTTATTTTATCGAACCCGAAAGGATAAAAGATAAAGTCGACCTCTCGGTAGCATTTGCACTCCAAATGTATACACGGACGAAATACCGCTAAGCGTTTTGTCCGGCCTGCTAACGAATTTACCAGCTCGCCGCCTTAAAATTTTGACACAAGGCCAGAAATTTTGAGGGAGGACCTAAGTCGATTACATCGACGCCAGGGTTCAACTGGTACTTACTTTATCGACCCCCGAAAGGATGAAAGGCAATTTAGACCCAGGTGGCATTTGAACTCAGAACGTAGAGACGGACGAAATGCCGTTAAGCGTTTTTGTCCGGCGTGCTAACGATTATACCAGCTCACCACCTTAACAGAGTTAAATATTAAGAACGGTCATCGACATGGAATTCAAGCTTAATTCAACTCTACTTCCTCCTCCTCTTCTTTTTTTCCTCTTCGTTGTCCGTTCATTTGTCTCCTCTTCCTCCTCTTTTCGATTCTTCTCCTTCCAACCTCAGGGCTTGTTCTCTAATTCCTTACCTCTTACCTCCTCTCCTTGTCTTGACTGTTCTTTTAATCATCCCCTCCTCCTCCTCCTCCTCCTCTCCCTTTTCCTTGTCTGTCCTTTAAACAAACAATTTCTGAGCGAATGTCAACTGTTTTGGTAACGACGTAGAATAATATTTATAATTATTTAATATCAACGATGATGATGATGATGATTATGATGATGATGGTGGTGGTGGTGGTGGTGATGGTGGTGGTGGTGGTGGTGGTGGTGGTCTTTGACGATCATAATCATCATCATCATCATCATCGCCATCGTCATCACCATCATGACGACGAAGTGGATGGATGATGATGCTGATGATAATGATGACGATGATGATGGTGGAGGTGCTGGTGATGCAGGCGACGATGACAATCAGGATGATGCTGATGATGATGACAATAATGGAAGTGGTGGTGGTGGTGGTGGTGGTGGTGGTGGGTCGGACTCGTCGTCGTCGTCATTGTATTTGCGATGACGATGGAGTCGTTGTTGCTGTTGCTACCGTTGTCGGCGGTGGCAGTGGTGCGTGTGTGTGTGTGTGTGTGTGCGTGCGTGTGTGTGTGTGCGTGCGTGTGTGTGTGTGTGTGTGTGTGTGTGTATGTGTGTGTGTGTGATGGGAAACGATGTTGAATAAATATATTTATAAAAGAAAGGCTATGTTTTGGAAGACTCCACACAGATTTCTGCAAGTTCAGCTAGTCTCTCGCCACTAATTATAATAATTACGTGTTTGATGTAGTTAAGTGTGTCTATGAGAACGAGATGAGGGTACTGGGAAAAGTTCGGTTCAGGGAGATGGGGATGCTGCTGCTGATAATGATACTGATGATGCTGACGACGCTAATGGTGGTGGTGATGATGATGATGGTGGTGGTGGTGGTGGTGGTGGTGGTGGGGCGCTGCTTGATGTGGTGGTGTTCGGGCAAGGGGGTGACGGTTTGTCGGAGGCTTTGGAGTTGGCATCCGGAAAATTACATAAAACTTCGTACGAAATACATATGTACATATACGCATATGTCTCTCTCTCTCTCTCTCTCTCTATATATATATATATTATATATATATAATATATATATATATATATATATATATATATCTATATATATAATTATAGAGACATATGCGTATATGTGCATATGCATATATATATTTATATATATAAATACACTTATGTATGTATGGATGGATGTATATGTATATACATACGTGTGTGTATGTATGTATATATATACATACATATACATACCGCGTGTACGTATATGTAGATATATGTACACACACATGTGTATGTGTGTATATATATATATATATATATTATATATATATATATATATATACATATATACATATATATAGAGTATATATATGTATATATATATATACATACATATATATATATATGTGAATGTACGTATGTGTGTATGTGTGTATGTATACATACATATATATATAAATATATAATATCTGTGTATATATATGTATATATATATATATATATATACATATATATATATATAGAGAGAGAGAGAGAAAGAGAAAGAGAGAGAGAAAATGATAGATAAAGATATATATATATATATATATATATATATATATATAGAGAGAGAGAGAGAGAGAGAGAGAGAGAGAGAGAGATACAGATATACAAACGTACATGTATATATAAATATATACAGATTCATACACACTTATAAGACCATCTGGTAGGTTATGGTGACCCTAGATCTAAATGAAAACAAATAACCTTCGTTCATGAAAGTGCGTGCGTGCGTGAGCAGTTACTTGCTTGCTTGCGTGCGTGCGTGCGTGCGTGCGTGCGTGCGTGTGTGCAATCTTCTGTATGATAAAGGATTATATTTATGAAATCGTATGTCACTGTAATAGGGCATACGATGCTGAAGGTCGCCAAGAAATTTTTTGTAAAAGCAGGAAATTGGTTAAATATTCAGAGAAAAGAATGGAGAATAAGTAGGTACATGTCAACCGAGCTTGATTTTTCTCTTCTGAGAGAGTATTTCCTGGTTACGGTTTCAATTCTAGCCCAGAGCCGTTATAACAGAATTATCGGTCCCCAAGCAAACTAATGCACGGAGATCCACTCCCTATATACTCAATGACATAAATTCATTAGCCTTGAGTCCCTAGACTGTGAGACCCCCCCCCACCCACTCCAAGTAATGTCTTAGACAAAGGTGTGCTTAAATTTGTGAAGGAAGGGGGAAAGCGATTGTCCAATGAGGGCAATTTTCTTCCTTTCAGCATTGCTGAAGGTACGTTCGGTTAGTAATTTTATGACTTTTTAAGGGACTAGGTCTGAAGAAAAGCAAAAATCTGGGGTCGTCTGGATGGTGGAACAATTTGTAGGAGTGCTGAGCCAAGCAATTTTTAGATCCTCTTTCTCTCTCAATCATTATCCCTCTCTCTCTCTCTCCCCGTTAATCTCTCTCTCTCTCTCTCTCTCTCTTGCTCTCTTTCTCCCTGTCTCCGTTTCTTTTTATCCCTTTTTTTCTTTCTCTCTGTATGTATTTATATATGTATTTGTATATGTGTATGTGTGTGTATATGTTTAATATATATGCATGCAAATATATATGTGTGTGTGTAGATACATACATACATACATATATATATGTATGTATATATGTATATATATATATGTTTGTGTGTGTGTGTGTGTGTGTGTGTGTGTGTGTGTGTGTGTGTGTGTGTGTGTGTATTTGCTATATATATATATATATATATCCATTCCCTGCTATATATATATATATATATATATATATATATATGTAAGTATGTATGTATGTGTCTGTCTGTCTGTCAATCTATTTCTCTGAAACACCAAAGTTTATTTGGCTAAACCGTTTAAACAGCTTCGTTGATGATACCTTAAGCAGATTTCGTTATTGTTTTTAGCAGGGAATGGGTTCCCAATCCTAGTCTGAATCGAAGGTGCGTCTTTTTCCCCCCTTTGCGTTCCTCTCTATGCGTGGTTCTTGTAGACTGATTGTCGAGAAATTTCTGAGAAGAGCTCTGGCTTGTCGGAAAAATAAGAATGTTATTGCATGATGTGTGACTTCTGTCGTTAATGAGCAGGTTTTATCCAAATGTTTTTGATTTAAGCACAAGGCAAGAATTTTGATGAGAGGAGGATTAGCTAATAAAAGAGACCCCAGTACTTCACTGGGGCATCGATCCCGGAGGAATAAAAAAGCAAAGTATGCAACGTGGGGGGTGGGATTGAACTCAGAACTACCGTAAGTCATTTTCCCCGACGTCTTAACAATTCTGCACACTTACAACCTTTAATATTATTCTAAATAGGAAGGCGGCGAGCTGGCAGAAACGTTAGCGCGCCGGGCGAAATGTATTTCGTCTGCTGTTACGTTCTGAGTTCAAATTCCGCCGAGGAAGACTATGCCTTTCATCCTTTCGGGGTCGATAAATTAAGTACCAGTCACACACTGGGGTCGATGTAATCGACTTAATCCGTTTGTCTGTCCTTGTTTGTCCCCTTTGTGTTTAGCCCCTTGTGAGTAGTAAAGAAATAGGTATTTCGTCTGCCGTTACGTTCTGAGTTCAAATTCCACCGAGGTCGACTTTGCCTTTCATCCTTTCGGGGGCGATAAAATAAGTACCAGTTCTGTACTGGGGTTGATCTAATTTCGGGTCTTGTGTAGAAAACAATATTCCCAATAGGAAGGCGACGAGCTGGCAGAAACGTTAGCACGCCGGGCAAAATGCTTACCGGTATTTCGTCTGTCCCTACGTTCTGAGTTCAAATCCCACCGAGGTTTTCTTTGCATTTCATCTCTTTCGGGGTCGATAAAACAAATACCAGTTGAATACTGGGCCCCCTCCCCAAATATTTCGGGCCTTGTGCCTAGAATAGAAAAGAATACCCTAAATTGGCATAAGGCTAGGAATTTTGAGAACATGGGACAAGTCGGTTAAAATTAATTCCAGTTCTTAAATGTTGCTTTATTTTATCGACCCTGGAGGGATGAAAGGTAAAGCTGACCTCAGCTGTATTTTAACTCAGAATGCAAAGAACACTCGTAAGTAGTTTTCTGGTGCTCAAACAATTCGACTAATAAACGCTGTATATACAGAATACAGTGGTGAAGGCGAGGCTTTGTGGCAAAAAGTTTCCTTCCAAACCACATGGTTCCGGGTTCAGGCCCACTGTCTGGCACCTTGAGTAAGGTATTCTGCTATAACTCTGACCGCCAAAGACTTGTGAGAGGATTTTATATTTGCAATGACGATCGTACTGAAGAGCTACTGACAATTACGTAAATAATTTTGCGTTAGTGTTAATAGCGAAATTAGTTTATGACTAATCTATATTTTGTTTCTTTTCATTTGTCTTGCTCGCTTACGTTCTGGCGTTTGCTAAGTTGCCTTGAGAACATTCCTTTCTTAGTGGTAAGACTATAGTGGATCTACTTCTAGCATAATGGATGTCCACGTAGTGATCATCCCTCTTAAATGTATGCTTGCAATATATATACACACACATTATATATATATAAACGAAAGAAAGGGCACTCAACACATTTATTGGGAGCTACATGTATTGTTCAAATATATATATATATATATATATATTGCGTGGGGGAGGGTTTGTGTCTATATTTCTCTGTGTATGTGTTGTGTATGCGTGTGTATCTGTGTCTGTCCCCCTCCACCGTTTGACAACCGGTTTTGATGTGTTTACGTCCCATTGATCTAGCAGTTCGGCAAAAGAAAGACCGATACAATGTGTGCCAGGCTTTACAAAAAGATAAGTACTGGAGTCGATTCGTCTAACACAAATTCTTCAAGGCTATGCCCAAGCATGGCCTAAGCTTGAAACGTCAAAGACTTCCATTCTTCCCGAGCGTCAAGCTAATACATCTGTTTGTCGTTCCCTCACTGGTCTTCGTCTTTTGTTTTCTGTAAATTTGAATTACACACACACGCGCACACACACACACACACACACACACACACACACACATACACACATACATACATACAAGCAAATATATGAGGGGTACTGGTATCCAAATTTTCATTCACACCACAAGACCCCTTTGAATGAACAACACATGGAATCTATGTCTCCACACTTTCCATTTGTGATGACAAAATACGAACTCCCATTGGAATTTATAACCCACGGACAAGAAGCATTTATACCCATTCTACACACCACTTTCATTGGATAATGGAACAATAACATCTTTATACATTTTTATTTCTACATTCATTCTCCTATTTCCCTATATATTTCTTATCTGCTTCCTCTTCCAAAATAACTCCTCATACTGATGAAGTTTGTTCCTTCTCGAGCCATGCCTTGCTCATAAGGACCGGTTTCCCGGTTTCCTGGGCGTATAGGTTCCCCACTTGGACGGGACACCGGTCCGTCGCAGGTGAGATGCAAGATGCAGGAGGAAAGAGTGAGAGAAAGTTGGGGCGAAAGAGTTAGCAGAAGTTCGCCGGACCGCATGGAGCTTAGGTGTTTCGCTCATAAACACACATCGCCCGGTCTGAAATTCGAACCCGCGATCCCTCAACCGCGAGTCCGCTGCTCTAATCACTGGTACATGTGCCTCCACGTCTCTGACGAAGGGTTATCCCTAATATCCTAAAAACAGCTGTAAGACAAACTTTGTCTTTATAAATGTCCTGAAATCTCCACACAGCCTTAGCTCTATCTCATTTTATTTAACATATACATACAAATATATATTTATATATATATATATATATATATATATCGCAGCCATTTCCCTTCTTCTCTCCCTTTCTCTTGCTCCTCCTCCCCCCCCTTCCTGTCGCTCACCTGCGACGATACTTCCGCTCTGACTATCTTTCTGATCTGGCCTTTCAAGGTAATGGACGACATTCTTCCTCCTCCTCTCGTCGTTCACAAAAAATTCTGCGTTGGCAATACTTGTTTTCGTTCGGCGTCAACAGCCCTTCTTATCTTGTTTTTCCCTGTCCTGTCTTTTACTGTTTATATTTAGTACTGTCGTTACTGTCCTGTTTTTTACCATTTTTTTTACCATTTCTTACCCCTCTGCGAAAAGATCTCAGAATTTTAATTGATTTGCTTTTCGTAGGAAGGAAAGTTTCTTGTCGAAGATACGTCTCGCTTTTATCCTTCGAAACGTAGAGTAGATGAAACCGTAGCGACTGAAGAAGGGTTTTTTTCTTTGTGTTAATTGTCCTGTACTCTATTTTTTTGTTGTTTTTAAAAAAATGTCCAGTTCCTTTGGTTTGTGCCTATGTTTTCGTTTCTCATTGTGTTCGACGTCCCTTTGGTGTCCTGTACTGATATATGCGTGTATATGTACATGTAGAGGTAGGTACGTACATATATGTTTATATATATGCATATATTTTATTTCATTTATTAATATATATGTTTATATATATATATATAATATATATATATATCTATATATATATATATATATATATATATATATATATATGTATGTATGTATGTAGTATGTATGTATGTATGTATGTATCTATGTATGTATGTATGTATATACAACTGGCTTTCAATTTCCAAGCCTTTTGGTCGGCCTAAAAGAAAATTATTTCTCAAACAGGATGTTTAATTTTCAAATAGAGCGCTTGAAATTCACGCAGCTGAATGAAACGAATGTTCGTTGCAGTTAAAAAATGATTATTGGAATATATCAATAACTGCGCATACTTGCCTCGAACTCCGAAAAACATCTACTTTGTCCTCAACAAACAATGTTATAGCTCTGTGTGTGTATGTGTGCATGTGTCCGTGTGTGTGATCGAGCATGTACATGAGTGCTTGGAGAGCGAAAGAGAGAAAGAGAGAGAGAGAGAGAGAGAGAGAGAGAGAGAGAGAGAGAGAGAGAGAAGAGAGAGAGAGAGAGAGAGAGAGAGAGAGAGAGAGAGAGAGAGAGAGAGAGAGAGAGAGATTATGGATTCGCAATCAGGTCCAGTGAAGTAAATATAGAGTTGTAATACTGTTCTATAGAGTGGATTAGTGTATATTCATGCGATGCTCCTTAGAGTTTCTCATTTTTCAAGTTCCTTGCTGCCTGATGAGGACGAGCGATTAACAATTTTAAGATGACGTTTGGCAATAGTTGTTTATAAACAGGGAATGGAGGTTGGCATGATACACGTGATTGTATAGATAGATAGATAGATAGATAGATAGATAGATAGATAGATAGATAGATAGATAGATAGATAGATAGATAGATAGACGGACGGACAGACGGACGGACAGACGGACGGACAGACAGATAGATAGGCAGACGGACGGACGGACAGGCAGACAGGAAGATAGACAAACAGATAGACAAACAGATAGGCAGATAGACAAACAGACAGACAGACAGACAGACAGACAGATGGACTGACGGACTGACGGACGGACGGACGGGTAGATAGATAGACAGACAGACAGAAAGACGGATGGAAGGATGGATGGACTAATAGATGGACTGACAGACAGACGAACGGACAGACGGATGGATAGACAGACAGACAGACAGACAGACAGACAGACAGACCGATAGATAGATAGATAGATAGATAGATAGATAGATAGATAGATAGATAGATAGATAGATAGATAGATAGACAAACAGACAGATGAACGGACGGGTAGATAGACAGACAGACAGTAAAAGGGATGGATGGATGGATGGATGGATGCACTGACAGATGGACGGACAGAGAGGCGGATGGACGGACAGGCAGACGGATGGACAGGCGGACGGATGGACGGGTGGACGAGTAGATAAATTGAATCGTATATATGGCAAAAGCAGATCTATCCAGGAGTGTATGTTCATAAAGCACTTGGAAGCGACCATCAAAGTAGTTGAAAGCAACTTTCGTCTCTCAACTATGCTTTCAACTACGCAGATCTGCAGCGGGACTGAATAGTCACCAGAACAGTCATTACTTTATGTGTTCATTCGACCGACAAAAAATAGCAGTGAAATATCCCAGGAATCACCTCCTACTATCTTAATACGACGAACAACACTTTGGAGTGATATGTTGCTGGACTGTCTTTCTAAAATACGGTTGTAATGGCTTGGAGGCGCAATGGCCCAGTGGTTAGGGCAGCGGACTCGCGGTCATAGGATTGCGGTTTCGATTCCCAGACCGGGCGTTGTGAGTGTTTATTGAGTGAAAACACCTAAAGTTCCACGAGTCTCCGGCAGGGGATGGTGGTGATCCCTGCTGTACTCTTTCACCACAACTTTCTCTCACTCTTACTTCCTGTTTCTGTTGTACCTGTATTTCAAAGGGCCGGCCTTGTCACTCTCTGTGTCACGCTGAATATCCCCGAGAACTACGTTAAGAGTACACGTGTCTGTGGAGTGCTCAGCCACTTACACATTAATTTCACGAGCAGGCTGTTCCGTTGATTCGGATCAACCGGAACCCTCGTCGTCGTAACCGACGGAGTGCTTCCATCCATGTAATGGCTTACGTCATACATTTATTGAGACGAGCTGATCTGGCTAAGAACATTAAATAACAAGCTGAGGTTTTCTCTTTTTTCCTCTTCACATTACGCAACTCTTTTCATTGTGACATGCCATCAATATGTAATGTATTTAAATATTTATTTTATTAATTGGATACCCTTTTTCTATCTGTTGCATTGTTCGAGACAGGTGTTTGCATTGTTTGGTCCTGTTTTATATTTTTCATTGATTTTATTGAATTTTTTTAGTGTTGTATCAATGCCATGACAGGCACGTATACTAACAAATCAATCAACCTATTTATCTGTTTATTTATCTATCACTCTATTTGTCTCTTTATCTATATATTTGTCTATCTGCTTGTCTGATTACCTATACATATGTATATGTACGTATAAACGTGCGAGTGTGTGTGTGTATTTATATATACATCTAGTATATAAGTATGTATGTATGTATGTATGTATGTATGTATGTATGTATGTATACACGCACACACACATATATTTACAGATAAAGATATACATATCAATACATAAATATACACATACAGGAATATATATGTGCATATATTCAAATATATATGTGTGTGTATGCATTTGTGTATTATAGATAGATAAACAGATAAATAACTTTCTTTATTGGCTACACAGGGCTGAACACAGAGGGGACAAATACAAATGTAGAGGATTTTTTTCGAAAATGAAAATGAAAAGGGGAAAAAAAGAGAAAAAAATGTAAAATTCTGATCAAAAGGGATCGGGGAAACAAATCGATCGAAAGGATCGTGTATCACAGAAGTATTTAAAAATGTAAAATGCAAGATTAGTTTTATCCGTGGAAAGAAAAGCCTACGGAAAAGACTACGGTAACTCAGGCAGGGAGGAAATAAACACATGAGAACAAAGTGCTCCCTCTCTCTCTCATTTCCGATTTACAGCAACATGCTCTATGTAGTTTCGTGACTCGTACGCACCATCTTTGCTACATTCACCTACCTTTTTTTGAAACTTTCTCGAGACAAAACTTGCCTCTCCATTCTCACCTTCCTTTTCAAGTGGTACTTGAAAAAAATTGATGAGCGATTGTACAGAGTGGTAAGTGTTTGTCTCTAATCCTTTCACTCGAGTCCGCCACACACATTCTTTCACCATGGCCACCAGTACAATGAAGACTGCCTTGCCTTGCCGGTTGAGGGAAGTTGGCGGAGCAACTTTCATGATAGACTCGGCCGACAGGCGGACTCGTCCCACACGTGACAGCCATTCGGCATAAGCCTACAGGTCCGAAATGGTTGGACACTGCATGAGTGCGTGCAGAATGGTTTTATCGCTCTGACCGCATCTTGGGCAAGTCGGTCCGCTGTGTCTCGAACCGTTCCTGTAGAGCTTATTCCGAACAGATAATGCTTCTCAATAGCACTGCCAGGCCAGAGATCTTTGGTGATTGTTCATAGGTACTGGGCCGAAAGTTGTCCTGAACAGGCGGGTCAAGTGTTCTTCGTCGATGCCCAGATTCTGCCCAAGAACGTCGTTGCACCTTCCTTTAATTAATGTTATATAGAACGCTTTTGTTGTAATGAAGTCGCACAAGTTTGATCCCGGACGGCATAGTTGCTTGAGAGCAACACGATACACGCCTAGCCTCGGTTTCTGTTTGATCCACGACTGCAGTTCGGCCAATGAGACAAGCTACGGGAAAGCGCGCCGCACAAACGGCGACCACAGCTGTTCACCGTCGTCTATGAAGTGCCGTAGATGTCACAGTCTCAGTGCGTGTCTGCGCATCATCAACCACGGCATGCCTACACCTCCATTTAGCGAGTGTTGACAGCAAATAGATCGCCTAACCATCAGAACGCTTCCTTTCCACAAGAAGCGGAAGAGAATGCGTTCCAGTTTGGTGATGATAAGGTCGAGACAAGGCACGACGGTCAAACGAGATAGAGATAGATAGATAGATAGATAGATAGATAGATAGATAGATAGATAGATAGATAGATAGATAGATAGATAGATAGATAGATAGATAGATAGATAGATAGATAGATAGATAGATAGATAGATAGATAGATATTTGATCTCTATACCATAATACATTTAAGTGTTCTCATGATGATCTGGAGTAGTTAAGCATCCAATTCCACCTGCAACCAATGCAGACGTTCTAAACAACCACAACGAAAAATTGCACGCAGAAGACAAATGATACAGACTTGTGTTCATCATGATGTCTTATATATAAATGCATGCATGTAGATTTGTATGTGTGTATATCTATGTACGTTTGTGTGTATCTAAGAATGTATTCATGTATGTATGTATCTCATTATTTAGCTTTATTTCAAGATTTCTTGCTAATACAGAAAGAACTGGTTGCTAACCTAGATCCAACGCTGCTTTACTTGAATTTTAACATCAACAACCGAGCATTTTTGTATGTATGTATGTGTGTATGGATGAATGGATGAATGGATGGATGGATGCATGGATGGATGCATGGATGGATGCATGTGTAGGCGTGTATGTTTTATGTATGTATTCTCATGCTTATACTTACATATCTAGCCATGCTTTATATATATTTAAATGATAAACTTCAGAAAGTTTGACAGATTTTTACAGTTCCAGCGATGGATTGGATTTGTAGTCTTCGAATTCGCTTTCTCCTTTCTGGTGTTGAGAAGCCTAATTTCTCACAATTGATTTTTAGGCAAAGCGTTATATATCCTAGAGCCCCAATAATTACAGGTATAAACTTGTGAACTGGATAGAGTGTTTGCAGATTGTATGTATGTATGTATGTATTTATGTATGTATGTATATATGTACGTTCGTATGTATGTATGTACGTTTGTATGTATGCATATATCTATATATGTATGTATATATGTATGTATGTACGTTTGTATATATATGTATATATTTGTATATATATGTATGCATGTATCTATGTTTGTATGCATGAATGTGTGTATGTACATTTGTATGTATGTATATATGTATGTATATACGTTTGTATGTATGTATATACGTTTGTATGTATGTATTATGCATGTATGTATATGTATGTACGTTTGTATGTATGCATGTATCTATGTATCTATGTATGTATGTACGTTTGTATGTATGTATATATGTATATATGTATGCATGTATATATGTTGATATCTATGTATGTATATATGTATGTACGTTTGTATGTATGTATATATGTATATATGTATGCATGTATATATGTTGATATCTATGTATGTATATATATATGTACGTTTGTATGTATGTATGTATGTATGCATGCATGTATGTAGATATGTATGTATGTATGTATGTATGTATGTATGTATGTATGTATGTATGTATGTATGTACGTTTGTATGTACGTATATATGAATGTATGTAAGCTTCTTTGTATGTACGTGTGTATGTATGTATATATATGTATATATGCATGTATGTATCTATATATATCAATGTAAGCATGTATGTATGTACGTTTATATGTATGTATATATGTACGTTTGTATGTATGTATATATGTATGTATGTATGTATGTTTGTTTGTATGTATGTATGTATGTATGTATGTATGTATGTATGTATGTATGTATGTATGTATGTATGTATGTATGTATTGCAAAGTTGTTATGTCTCATATAACAGCGTACTGGTTAATCTTAGCATGGGTTTTCCTTTGGTATGATACACGTTTGAATAGATTTACAGAATGTATATTCAAGAACAGAATAACACTGAAGACTTAGTTACAAAAGCTTTATATTGTAACATAGGGTAAGGGGTAAGGACCCTCTTGGCTCATGAATGACCATGGGATTGCACCTATGAAGGTCCGCTCCGAGGCACAAGTCCAGGCAAGGTTGTTTGCGGATGACCAGCAATCATCCATGTATACCAGCGTCCTCTCACCACGCCACCGAATTTATCCAAGGGAAAGGCAAAGACCGATACAGCTTGGCATCAGTGACGTCGCAACTCATTTCTACACCTGAGGGAACTGGAACACCGTGAAATAAAGTATCTTGCGCAAGAACACAACACGCAGCTCGGTCCGGGAATAGAACTCACTATCTCATGATTGTAAGCCCGATGCTCTAACCGCTGGGCCGTATATTTACACGTGTATCACAAACGTGTACTAGTATGCCATACGGTAATCGTTACATGGACTGTTGCATAATTCCTTACAATGCCAAATCATCAGGAGAAAAAAAGTAATTTAATTCATTGCAGATCACCAACTTTTCTCAATAGATTATCTTTTACAGATTCTTATGAACCCACAGTTGATGCCTTCTCGCAACAAAATATTTCACTGCCAATAAGTATATTTCTTTGTCTTCAGTTATAATTCCATTCATATCCTAGTTAATTGAAACAACTTAGATTTTAGTCAGATCTTTTTTTGCCTCAAACTGCTAGATTTATATTTGCAGTTCAGCTTTCTTACTGGTGTCATTAAATTCAACTTAAGCTGCTTTACTGGCATTTTTCCCTACGCTTCGAGTTCTGCAAGTGCATTTTTTTATATAATATACATTTCTTTAATTTATAAAATTTACTCTTTTAATATAGCTTAAGCTTTTTGCAAAAGTATTCTATTCTTTTATCTTTATACTTTTTAAATTTTGTTTTAATAACAGATGTTTTTTAGCTGCAAAAAGCGTGGACTAGCAACGAAAATATGAGACCAGGAACGATAATATTCTTAAATTTACCTGGAAAAGAAGAAAACAAGAAATAGCAGTTAAAATTATTGCAGCTAAAGTCAGAATTGAAATTTAAATAAAGTATATGCTATACAGTTCTACATTTGAGAGATGAGGAATTATGTACATTATTTGCATTATTTAAATTTGACGGATGTTTGTCCTCATCTTGTTTGTTGTTAACACAACGTTTCAAACGATATACTCTCCAGCTTTCATCAGGTGTCCTGGGGAAATTTCGAACCTGGGTTCTCATTCCTAAAGTTTTTCTTTTATGTTGTTATTACCATCATTATTATTATTAATCAACTCACTGCTTGGAATCGAACTTGGAATCTTGGGGTTAGTAGCCCGCGCTCTTAACCACTACACCATAGCCTACGGGTCGGGTTTACACGGTTAATCCGAAATAGGTAATTCATTTCCTCGAATTTGTAAATCCTCACTTTCGATGAACTGAAAGCCATTCAATCAACCATCCGCGCGCGCGCGCGTGTGTGTGTATATATATATATATATATATATATATATGTGTGTGTGTGTGTGTGTATATATATATATGTATATATATATATATAATATATATATATGTGTGTGTGTGTGTGTGTATATATATATATGTATATATATATATATATATATACATATTCTGTTGTGTCTGGGGAGAGTCATTCTCTTTTAGTGCCTTATTATTTAACACACTCACCGGTAAAATTTCCACTTATTTCTTATTTTTTATTTTCTAAAATTTTCGTTGCGTCTTGCAACCTTTTCAATAGTCTTGACTCTGTTCGTTATTTACACTGCGTTCCCTTTTGTTTGTCTGTGCGCATGTGTGTGGGTCAGTGGGTCAGTATGTGTGTGTGCCTATACATGCACGCATGTACGTATGTATGTGTGTGCATGTTTGCATGTGTATGTATGTATATATGTGTGTGTATGCATATGTATGTATGTATGTATGTATGTATGTATGCATGTATATATGTATGTACGTGTGTGCATCTGTATGTACGTATCCTGCATATTTATGTGCTTGCCTGTCCGTGTTTGTGTATTTTCTATGTATGTGTGTGTGAGCATGTGTTTGTATATGTATGCACCTCTGTCTACTTGTATGTGCATGTCTGTATGTGTGTGTGTTATGTAACTATGTACCATGCTTGTATGTATGGATGTGTATCTTTATATGTGTGGATCCGTGTCTCCATATGTGTCTGTTCATATAGTCTATATACCTATCCGTCTGTATATTGATCTGTTTATTTAAATAAATGTTAGCAGAACAGTCCACAACTCTCCTACTCTACAGTAGATATGTAGATGACATTAATATAATAGTTAGAACCAACTCTAGTGACGGTAATGTAGAGACTGAGAAGAACGTAATGGAGAGCATCCAGCAAATAGCTAACTCCATCCACCAAAGTATCAAGGTAACAATAGATTACCCCAATAAGCACCCCAACAATAGACTCCCTGTACTTGATATTGAACTTTGGTTAGAGAATGTAAACAATAGAGTGCAGCTCCTCCACTCTTATTACATGAAACCTGTAACTTCAAAATATGTTGTTCACAAGAACTCAGCTTTGTCACACAACATGAAAATTAACATGCTAATAGCAGACCTAGTTAGAATAATGAACAATGTGTCCCCATTATGCGAACCCCATGAAATGAAGAAACATATACAGAACTTCATACACCGCATGCAGTTCTCTGGATATGATCAGAAAGATAGGGTTCGTGTATATAGGAGGGCTAGAAAGAAATTAGATAACATTATGCATAATGATACCAGAGATACCTGCCCTAGATATAGAAACAAAGAATGGAATAGAATACAAAAAACTTGTGACAAAGCAAACAGGGCGAACACGTGGTATAAAACCGACAAATGTCAAGGAGTGATGTTTGTAGAGGCCACAGCCAATGCAGAACTAGCCCGTAGATTTAGAAAAGCTCTGAAGGAGACCAAATTCAACATTAAAATTGTTGAAAAGCCAGGGAACTCCGTCAGATCACAACTATGTAGTGAATACTCTATGCACCAATGATAACTGCATGGTATGTAGAATTAGCCCTGGTATTAACTGTAGAACTCGAAATGTAGTTTACAGCATAAGATGCATAGAAGGTGCTTGTAAGGACATGAACATGATCTACATAGGGGAGACGTCTAGGAGCATTGCGGAACGGATAAATGAACATTTAAGACAATATGACGACAGAAAACAGTGCTCCATACTCTACCAACATGCCAAAGACCACCATGGAGGTAATTTGGGTCAACTTGACATCCACATCTTATCCAAGTACCCAAAAGACCCAACACTCAGACAAATACGGGAGTACGTCCTTATAAATGAAACTTCCTCAATATTAAATTGGAAATATACATAATAAATACCACACCTCCATACCCACAGTTTACACAGGTAGAGTAGAATAGTTAGTGGACTGTCAGGTAGATAAATGTATGTATGTAGGTGTGAGTTTGTATGTATGCCTTTTTTTAAATATTTTTTTTAATATTTTTTAATATTTTTTAATATGTTTTATTTTTTATTTCTGTATGTAAGCATTTAGATATGTTAATAAGCAGATCAATATACAGATCAAGTATATCTCCGTAATTTTTTTTAAATCCCTGTGGATAAATGCCAGCAATGACCTTCCCAGGGTCTCCAATATTTTGATTTCTAAACAGAAATAATAGGGGCAGCGAGTGGGATTGCAAAAAATTCATAATTTCTCAAATTTTCTTTTTTATAGCATATAAATGTATTTAAGGGGAAAGAATATTGAAAAAATATCAATAGATGAGAGGGTGAAGAAACGAGGAGGGTTGTATTTCGATGTGCTAGAAACAATAGCCAAATTGTCCTTAAATCAGTCATTTTTCCCTCTGAAAATATCAACAACTTTAAAAAAAATTTTACCGAAAATGGTCTTCCGTGGTTTTGAAATGCAAAAAAAAAAATTGGTCAAAATAGATCCAGAGTAGGAGGATGAGGGAGGTGGGGTTGTAAAATAAAAGATTTTCAAAACTTTTTCATACAAACATGTCTCCCCCTCATCCCAACCTCATCATTTCGAAAGATGTTTAAAAAAATAAAAATGGGGAAAAACCCCGAAAAGATTTCCCCACAAATTTCTTTAAAATCGTAATCTATGCCGTTTGAATGGGATTTATATCAATTTTCATTAAATGATACCGTTTTCCCGAAAGTTATGCGGAGAAAATGTCAGATCGTGTGAATTTTCCAAAACTCCTCTCTCCACCCTCTCGGAAAAATTCTTTCCCATAAATCCCTATATACTCTGAAGCCACAATATCTAAGTGGTATTTGTAGAAAATTTTATTAAAAAGTATTCATTTTTCTAGATGTTATGAGGCAACAAACTCGGGGGTGTATACATCTGTAGTATTGCCCTTTTATTTATACGATTTTTCATTTCATGTCTATTTCATTCATTGTTTGCAATGTTCTCTCTCCCCCGCTCTCTCTCTCTCTCTCACACACACATACACACATACACATGTATGGATAATACCGTACTAAAGTCTAGTGCCTCAACTTACGTACCATATTCATCTGAATCTAAATTATATATATATATATATATATATATATATATATATATATATATATATATATATAATATATATATATATATATATATATATATATATATATATATATATATAGAAATTCAGGGTGAGTACTTGATAATTGTAAGCACCTGTATATACCGCATTATGTCGTACGCGAATGAGAGGATTTGCATCCCCAACCAAGAATTTTTGATGTAATACATGTCCTTGTGGAAGTTGTTGTGCGCGGCTGAAGAAGGCCACAGACATACATTATGCATTGTTATAAATCCGTCTAATAAAGGCCCGAAACATATGTACCGCTGAATCCTTGGCATCATGTTTTTATTTTGATTAATTTATATATATATAGCATTAATAAATCTCCGAACGAGATATAAATAGTAACCGCTCGACAACGTAAAGTGTACTAGCCATCTGAATGTGGCTAGCCACTGGGGGTGGGGTGTTACTGACGCTTTTGTGTCTAAGGCCAGCTGGTGACGTTGATCTCCTGGTGCTAAAAGCGTCAGTAACACCCCACCCCCAGTGGCTAGCCACATTCAGATAGCTAGTACACTTTACGTTATATATATATATATATAGGGAGAGAGAGAGAGAGACATATTATTATTATTATTATTATTATTGAAAAAATTAGAGTCAACAAGAAGGGTACAGCTGGACATTTATTCTTTAATCACTACAGTTGTTTCCACGCAACGCAGTTCTCCAGGTGTGCAGGTACTTGATTATGCAACTGTTTCTCTGCATTATGAGAACTAGTTGGGTTTCCTCAAGCGATTTTTAAATATTGTCTCCGTAAGTTTGCTTAATTTTATTTTACTTGTTTCAGTCATTTGACTGCGGTCATGCTGGAGCACCGCGTTTTAGTCGTACAAATCGACCCCGTCGACTCTCTTTTTTCTTTTTGTAAGCCTCGTACATATTCTATCGGTCTCTTTTGCCGAACCGCTCAGTAACGGGGGCGTAAACACACCAACATCAGTTGTCAAACGATGGTGGGGGGGGGGCGAACACAGGCAAACGAACATATACATTTGTATGTGTGCGCGTATATATATGTATATATATATATATATATATATATATATATATATATATGTATATATATATATATATACATACATACATACATCATACATACATACATACATACATACATACATACATACATACATACATATGTATGTATATATATATCTTTATACATATAAAACTGAAAATGTGTGTGTGTGTGTGTCTGTCTGTCTGTCTGTCTGTGTGTTTCCCTAAAACTTGAGAACAACACAACCAATTTCATTCAAATTTTACACGTCTTACTTAGGGTGTCATCGGCAAAAAAAGTTGATCTTTTTGCCTAGAGCGAGCCCATAGCAATATCATATCTTCTCCACTATTTCAGTATTACGTGTTAAAAGTGAAACAAAAACGTTTCTCTATTTTATGTCAGATACTTTCACTTTAACAATAAAACTAATAATAATAATTGAATTATATGTAGTAAGTAATAATTAAA
>NW_021833108.1:42500-47500 GCF_006345805.1 Octopus sinensis
TCTTGATACAAGACGACCTCCAACACAGGCCAACCAGGGATCCACGCGGATCTATGATCACCCTGATCACCAAAAGCAAGTTTTCTCTTCAACAGGTCACGATCTATAGGTACATGCTTAAAACAGTTCCATCTAGTCTGACCATTGTCTCCACAATGACCTTTCCGAAAATTTGGCTGGAGGAGAGCACTAACCTCTCTACCTTCACTTTTCTTTCTCCATTGAAATTCAAAAAGTCGACCGGAGATGAAGTTGACTGCCCTCAATCCGTTTAGCCTTGTCCGCCATACAGCCTCCTTCACGATAGCTACCAGACAGAGGAAAACTGCCCGATTAAAGGAGGACGTTGGAGCGAGTTTCAAAAGGACTCGGCCGATAGTCGGATCCTTTCTGTAAGTGTTGAGAGCTTCTCGACATAACTCCACAATCAGAAACGCCGGCACATTGCACAGGTGCATCTGGAACAGTTTCGCTCCTTTGCAAGCCTGACAACCAGACTTGTCTCTATAGGTGTCAGCGCACGCTATAGGGATGATGGAGCAAATCAACCGTCCGATTTGTGGAACGCGCCCCCTAAACAGGTGGCTGAAAAACAGTTTCTCCAAACTGGTCAAACGGGAGCTGAGATAAGGCACAGCGGTCAGACAGCAAATTATGACGGAGATGTTATAGGAACTCCCCACCACATGACATCTTACAGGGGTAACGTTCTCTCAGTGTATTCGTGGGAATTGTCACTCTTCTAACTTTTATCCAGTTACAGTCCATTTAGAGGTCCGGACCCAGACAAACTTCAAGCAGTTTAAGTTGTCAGTCCACCCAGCGCTTCAAAGTACTGTCCAATAACATAAATTTAGCTCTTCAGGTACCGAGCAGCAAGCCAACCAACTAGTCTGAATTTTTCTTTACCCCCGGCATCGCTTCGTACACTTTTAGAATATTGTCGACCAGCTCTATTTCCGCAGTGTCCCAGACCATATATATAAGTATGTATGTATGTCTGTATATATGCAAGTATGTCTGTATATGTATACCTGTGTGTTTGGCCCCCACCACTGCTCGACAACCGGTCTTGGTGTGTTTACGTCCCCGAAACTTAGTGATTCGGCAAAAGAGGTGACGATAGAAGTAGTACAGCTTTAAAAAAAATATTAGAATTGATTCATTTGACAAAATATTCTTCAAGGCGGTGCCCCAGCAAGGCCACAGTCCAATGGCGGAAACAAGTAAAATATAAAGGTAAACATGTATGTGTATATACACACACACACAAACATACACGCAAACACATACACACAAACACACACACACACATACATATTTATATGAAGGCGCATGGCTTTGTGATTAGGGCATTCGGCTCACGAGCGTAAGGTCGTGAGTTCAATTCCCAGCGACGCGTTGCGTCCTTGAGCAAGACACTTTATTTCACGTTACTCCAGTCCTCTCACCTGGCAAAAATGAGTTGTACTTGTATTTCAAAGGGCCAGCCTTGTCACACTCTGTGTCACACTGAATCTCACTGAAAACTACGGTAAGGGCACACGTGTCTGTGGAGTACTCAGCCACTTGCACGTTAATTTTACAAGCAAGCTGTTCCGTTGATCATATCAGCTGGAACCCTCATCGTTGTAACCGACGGAGCGCTCCTCCTATATATATCTATATATATGTATATTTATATATAACTGAAAGAAGCACGTCGTATATATATATATATATATATACTTAGAAAAGGATGTGTGGCGTTCGATTATATAATTAAATAAATAATATATAAATATATGCATATATACATACATATATGTACATACCTACATATATATGTATATATACATGCATATGTGGGTACAGGACATAAAAAAAACGAAGTTGCGTCTTGTCCTTACCGTCGGAACGCGGAGTAGATGAAACATGGACAACTGAAGAAGGGGAATATTTCTTGTGTTGTATGTCTCGTTTATCTGCTTTTTTTTCGTTGTTTCTATGTTTTTATTTTTATGTTTTCGTTCCTCATTGTGATCAACGTTTTTTGATGTCCTGTACCCATATATGCATGTATATATACATATATATGTAGGTATGTACATATATGTATATATATGTGTGTGCGTGTGTGTGTGGTTGTTCCTTCTCGAGCCACGCCTGGCTCAAAAGGGCCGGTTTCCCGTTTTCCTTGACGTATATGTTCCACACCTGGTCGGGACGCCGGTCCGTCGCAGGTGAGCTCAAGATGCAGGAGTGAGAGAAAGGTGTGGCGAAAGAGTCAGCAGAAGTTCGCCATCACCTTCTGCCGGAACCGCGTGGAGTTTAGGTGTTTCGCTCATAGACACACACATCGCCCGGTCTGAGATTCGAACCCGCGATCCCTCGACCTCGAGTCCGCTGCTTTAAATACTAGGCCATATACCTCCACTATATATATATATATATATATATATATATAATATATATATATATATATATATATTATATATATATAATATATATATATATATATAATATATATATATATATATATATATATATATATATTATATATGTATATATATATATACATACACACACATATGTGTGTGTGTGTGTATGTGGTATATATACATATACATATATATTATATATATATATATATATATATATATATATATATATATATATATAAAAAAGAAAAAAAAAACAGTATAAGACATCTTTCGTAGTAGAGGTTCTACTCACTACGAAAGATGTCTTATACTGTTCTTTGATGATTTTTTGGAGTATACGTTATCTGAGCTGTTATATATTATTAGCAGATTGGTGTATAGATCTGTTGTGGTTGTGTTATTTTAATACCTGGTACGTGCAAGAACCTGTGTATTCTGTAGTTTGCTCCGTAGACGTTGCGCTATTAAACAGAGATTCTCTTTCGTAGAAATGTGTGGTGTGTTAAACCGAGCCTATTTTTTGAACCGTATAGAGTTGAGAGCTCTGTGCGTTTTATATATTTTGGTTCCAGTTATTTTTTATTTTTACTTTCACATCCCACATCCTGCTTGTTTCAATATCAACGTCATTGTACTGTGATAGTTTTTGTACCCCCTTCTGCGCCATGTTTTACAGAAAAATTGAAATATTTTTCCATCTTGTTCTCGATAATTCTATCGGGAATGTTCCCTTCGGCCCGTTTGTCAGATTGCACTAGGATTCTCAACCGGCGTCCATTTGACTCTTGATGGTGCGTATAAGATTTTGTTATTAAAATTTATGTAGAATAATTTGGTTAAATTTATTCTACATAAATAAATTTATGTTGAATAAATTTTATTTATATTTCATTTTATCTAGTTTCAGCTCATGAGCTGTGGCCATGCTGGGTCACCGCCATTTGGTGTTGCTACATAATTTTACTTCACGAATGCTTTTTAGCAATTGACATTTGGTGCATGAGAGAGTTTGATGCAGCTGCCCTCATCTGCACCCCCTGCCGCGAAGTTGGTTCATCTGGGATACTTGATAGGAAGAGGTCTAGCTTTATTTTGAAGACACCTACATCCACCCCATGCAGATCTCTCAGGACCTTCGGCAGGATACTGAAGAGCTGTGGACCTCTGATGCCCAGTATTGCAGTATCTTGTCCTACATCTTGATGGCAAAATATTTTGACAATTTTTATACAATTCCTAATATTTAATCATAAAAATATAAAATTTTTTAACACGGAGTACTAGTGGTGCAAAACAGGTCTCAAATGGGATCATGACCAAAAACTGGTTGGGAACCACTGCAACAAACAATTATATCCCAGAGTTTTAACGGTTAGGTTTTGGCGTCATTTTGGGTACATATATATGTACATTTCTTCCCCAATTTTACTCTCAGGTTGTCAGGTCATATTCCTCGGAGCACATTGCTCTATGTCACGCTGGTGAGACCCATATTGGAGTACGGGATTCAAGCCTCTTCTCCTTATCTCCTCAAAGACATACAGCATCTCGAAAGAGTCCAGAAGCTGGCTACCCGCATGGTTCTTGGTCTCAAGCATTTGTCTTATGAAGAAAGGCTGAAGACGCTCGACCTTTATTCTCTAGAAAAACGACGACGCCGTGGTGATCTCATTCTCGCTCACAACATCATAAGCGGAAAGTGTAAACTCTCGAAAGAGCTGTTCTTCACTCCTGCTCCTGAGCGTGGGCTACGGGGTCACTCCGAAAAGCTTTATCTACGACAATTTCATCTGAATCGAAGGAGAGGGGCTTTCTCCGTCCGGGTTGCGGATCCGTGGAATAAGCTGCCGGACGAGATAGTGAAGATGCCGACGACCGCTCGGTTCAAAGTCACTCTTGACCAGTTATGTACCCTTCCTGTGCATAACTCCATGTCCCCCTACATGGCCTTGCTTTTGCTTTTTGAGCCCAAAAATTAAATTAAATTAAATTAAATTAAACAGCGCATGACCGTGCAGGTGGGGCCAAGTTAGAATTTTTTTCTAGGTTGAGTAGTCCATCCCGCCCAAAAGGTCCCTGAATAAGGAATGTTTAAGGATGTTGAACGAAACACTTATGTTTCCAGAGGTGAATTATCCAAACCCTAAATAATTCCTCTCAACACACGGCTATGATGCTCACCCATTACTTCCACTCGTTATCAGAGATGCACATATCGTTAGCCACTAAAGGACATGCTCAGCTGGTTAAGATCAAACAACTGACAAGAAAATTTGTGGTATTAAGTAGAATATTTGCTGTAGACCATCTTTTATACCAAGATAAAACAATGTACATTATTATTATTATTATTATTATTATTATTATTATTATTATTATTATTATTATTATTATTTTTATTATTATTGTCTTTGCGCAGCTTCTAACGCTGGAGATGTACTACGGTGTCAGCTGTTCACTACTTGAGATCTAAGGTAACACCCCTTATTTTTCTAGCACCTTCCGGAGTATTCGAATGGTTCCAAGCAGTGCTGTTTTCTGCAAATGCTTCACGTCTATTGCAGCCCCTATTTGTTC
>NW_021833108.1:55000-67500 GCF_006345805.1 Octopus sinensis
CCGAGGAGCCATGTTACGCCGCACTTTCGTACAGATTGGTCGATTTATAGGTCAATCGTAAGAAACTGCGGTGGCTCATCCGTAATCCCTTGCGGCTGGGGTTCGAATTCCTACAAACACGTTGACTAGTGGCAGTGTTGTTAAGATGGTGGTGTTACAGTGGTCTGGAGTGGTGACGATGTAGGATTTGCTGTGATTTTTAGTATAATATTGTTAGTGTTGGAGTATTAACGAGGTGTGGAGGCGCAATGGCCCAGTGGTTAGGGCAGCAGACTCTCGGTCGTAGGATTGCGGTTTCGACCGGGCGTTGTGGGTGTTTATTGAGCGAAAACACCTAAAAGTTCCACGAGGCTCCGGCAGGGGATGGTGGTGATCCCTGCTGTACTCTTTCACCACAACTTTCTCTCACTCTTACTTCCTGTTTCTGCTGTACCTGTATTTCAAAGGGCCGACCTTGTCACTCTCTGTGTCACGCTGAATATCCCCGAGAACTACGTTAAGGGTACATGTGTCTGTGGAGTGCTCAGCCACTTACACGTTAATTTCACGAGCAGGCTGTTCCGTTGATTCGGATCAACCGGAACCCTCGTCGTCGTAACCGACGGAGTGCTTCCACATTAACGAGGTATTTGTTCTTGGCTGTTGGTGTTAATGCTGTGATGCTGCAGTGTTGTTGGTGATACATTTTGGAGTGTTGTAGATGCGGTTGTTGAACTGAGTGGGAGAGATAATGTTGTTAAGATGGTGTTGTAGTGTTGTGGTATGTTACCTATGTGTCTGGAAAGATTGAGAGAGATAGTGTTATTAGGATGGTACTGTAGAATTGAATGGCTGATTGAGAGAAAAGTTGGTTTCAAATTTTAGCACAAAACTAGCAGTTTCGAGGAAACGGGTAAGTCAGTTACATCGACCCCAGTGATCAAATGGTACTTATTTTATCGACACCAAAAGGATGAAAAGAAAAACTCGATCCTGGCGGTATTCGAACTCAAAACATGAAGTCAGACGAACTGCCACTAAGCATTTTTCCGGCGCGGTAACGATTCTGTCATGCTCACCTCCTTGAATGAGCGAAACATTGGCATTAGGCGGCGAGCAGGCAGAAACGTAAGCACGCCGGGCGAAATGCTAGCCGTATTTCGTCTGCCGTTACGTTCTGAGTTCAAATTCCGGCGAGATCGACTTTGCCTTTCATCTTTTCGGGGTCCATAAATTAAGTACTAGTTACGCACTGGGGTCGATGTAGTCGACTTAATCCCTTTGTCTGTCCTTGTTTGTCCCCTCTATGTTTATCCCCTTGTGGGCAATAAAGAAATAAGAAACGTTAGCACGCCGGGCGAAATGCATAGCGGTATTTCGTCTGTCTTTACGGTCTGAGTTCAAATTCCACCGAGGTCGACTTTGCCTTTCATCCTTCCGATAAATTAAGTACCACTTACGCACTGGGGTCGATGTAGTCATCTTAATCCCTTTGTCTGTCCTTGTTTGTCCCCTCTATGTTTATCCCCTTGTGGACAATAAAGAAATAAGAAATATTAGTATTAGGATATGCCGAAGTAATGTTCAGGCAGGACTATGTCCTAAGAATAACATTTTAAAACTATGATGTAGTTGTGCTTTGGGTAGCCACAGATATGTGACGATTGAGAGGAAGAGATGGGGTCTTTTCTAAGCGGTCTCTTTTGCTAAACCGCTAATTTACGGGGACATAAACAAACACCAAAACCGGCTGTCAAGTGGTGATGGGGAGGGGACAAACAAACACAAACACACACACACATATACACATACACAAGTCACATAAACACAAGCACACACGCACACAGATACTACCACACACACACAACACATACACACACACATTGACCATTTTCCCACTCTCCTGCCTTCAAAACTACTTTTTCCATCTCTCTCCACTTCCGGTCGCTTCAGCCATGTAACCACACACGTGCTTTTCTTGGGCTATTGTTTTCTTTCCCTCCGCACCTTTCCACTTTCCTCTATCTGAAGAAGAGCCATGCTCGAAACGTTACACACCTCTCTTTTTTTAGCAATACAATCATTATGTACGTCCTTTTGACTTTGGTTGTTTTCGTGTTTTAATTCATTTTCGATTTACCTATGTGTATGTATGTATACACATACACACACACACACATGTATATTTATATACATATATATGTACGTATATGTATATATATACATACATATATATGTATGTATGCATATATATATACATATATATGTATATCTTTATATGTATATATATGAATGTATATGTATTTTCATATGTGTATTTATATACATGTATGTATATATATATATATATTACTCTTACTCTTTTACTCTTTTACTTGTTTCAGTTTGATGTGGCCATACTGTAACACCGCCTTTAGTCGAGCAAATCGACCCCAGGACTTATTCTCTGTAAGCCTAGTACTTATTCTGTCGGTCTCTTTTGTCGAACCGCTAAGTTACGGGGACGTAAACACACCCGCATCAGCTGTCAAGCAATGTTGGGGGAACAAAAACAGACACAAACATACACACACACATTTATATATATACGACAGGCTTCATTCAGTTTCCGTCTACCAAATCCACTCACAAGGCTTTGGTCGGCCCGAGGCTATAGTAGAAGTTATTTGCCCAAGGTGTCACGAAGTGGGACTAAATCCGGAACCATGTGGTTGGTAAGCGAACTACTTACCACATACGCCTATATATTAAAGTGACAACTAAGGAAAGAAATTCCTTCAAAGGGCTATGTAAAAACATTCAATTCACTGGCACGTCAGTTGAATACCACAGAAATAGGAGTATAAACAATAAATTTAATAGAGCTATTCAATTGACAATCTGATAATTTATTTATACTATAATATAACATAATATACTATGAATATAATATAATATAAGATAGCATTAAAAAAATTACTAAAAAACCAAAAAAGTCAACAATTCGTTTCGACTTTATACATTATTTGACTTGTAAACAATTCATATTCATTTATATAAGTCTCTTCAGAGCTGTGGTTCAAAACACGAAGGAAATTCTATGTGAAAGGACGGCTAGATTGCAAAAAAATTCCTTCAAATGCCTATGTTTAAGGAACGTGTGTGTTAAATTTTCAACCATATAACAGTTACAATTAAAATAACAAAATTATAACGGACAAAATAATTAAGTAAATAGAATCTACAACTATCGAAATATATTGCTATATATCTCAAACAATATTAATCCAAATTTGTTTAGGCCGATGACAATCTTTGGTTATTTTAATAACATACAATAACAATATATAAGTATATGAATGAATTAAGTATCAGGGTCTTACTTAATCTAGAGACTGTATTAAAACGTGTAAATATACATAAATGATAATATATTATCATACTGGTAATATATAACAACTCTTCTCTTTTATTTAAAGTTATTTAATATAAAAACTGTTTAGAGTAACGAACAAAAGATATGTTCTTTATTTACCTAGTCTATCGGAGGGAGAATTCCGTAAAAAATATGAACAGAAACTTAGAGCTACGATAACTACAACCTATATTACACCAAAGATATAGAGTTAAGCTATAATAATGGATATCAAAATATTACTAGTTTTTCAGAAGTAACCAAATTTGAAGTTACTTAAATGAGGATTATTATTTTTTGGTTTTTTTAAATAATTGTTAATGTTATATTATATTATGTTCATAGTATATTATGTTATATTATAAATAAATTAGTAGATTGTCAATTGATTTTATCCATTTGATTTATTGTTTATATATATATATCTATATATATATATATATATATATATATATATACGGGCTTCTTTCAGTTTCTGTCTAACAATACACTGACCCGAGTCTATAAAAGAAGACACTTGCCCAAGGTTCTCAACACAGTGGGGCTTAATCCCTTAACCCTGAATTTAGTTGTGAAGGAAACTTCTTACTACAGAGCCACTCCTGCACATGAGGAATTTTTATTCCATATCACTCTGACAGAGGTGAGATTCGATCCTAGAACAGTTCTAAAAGCAACACACTAACATATTTTACCTTCTCAACCCCTGTATTTACCCTTTCCGTGTACCCTAAACTGAATAACTGTTTCGAACGTTGTAAACATGCAGGACGTTTACTCGTTTAACCCCTAAATAACTCCCCGACAGTCAATGAATCTCTCGCCAGCTGTAATTATATTTACCATCCGCCCTACTACGCAGCACCAAGCACCCGGTTCACAGTACTTTAAAAACACACAAGGACGTTTCTCATCAAAACACTTACATCACGAACGCCATTTTCTCTACTCATGGCATCAAAAATTAATAACCACTTCACAAACACACAAAGTACATACAAAAGATCCCACCCCGACAATTCATCTCTCGCCACTCTTAATTACTTGTCTTCTCCCTCATCAATCCACCAAGATTAATCAGTTAACTCGAGATACATGTTTTGTACCCGTGGTTTTGTTAACTGAAGCACTCAACTTGAGGGGTCATACCCGATAATTCATCTCTCGACACCATGAAATGTGTTATTAAGCTTCATATCTGCCACACTGTACTAAATTGCAAAGCCAGTATTTCAACTGAGTGTGTACAACTGTATATGCCTATATGCCTTTATCTATATGCATAGGTGTATTTGTCAATAGATGTGTGTGCGTCTCACGTATTTCTTGTACAATCAACAATTTCGTTTTCTTCCCTCATTCTTAAATTCTTTGCTTCATTTTCCGTTGAGTTCTCTCTACTTTCATTCTCTTTTTCTTCGGGCAAGCTATGAATTGTAGCCTCATCTACTATATATATATATATATATATATATATATATATATATATATATATATATTATATATATATATATATATATATATATATATATATATATATTGGTTTAAAAATTTTGGTACAAGGTCAGCAATTTCGGGGTAGGGGGCAACTCGATAACATTGATCTCAGTGCTTATTTTATCGACCCGGAAAGGAAATGAGAGGCAAAGTCGGCCTCGGCGGCATTTGAACCCAGAACGTAAAGCTGCTAAGCATTTTACTCTGCATGTTAACGATTCTACCAGCTCGCCGCCTTTATAATATAATACTATATTATAATATATTATTGTTCAAGTGCCGTAAGGGTCGATTTTGCCTTTCATCTTATTGAGATCGATGAAATAAAGAACAGTTGAATACTGGGAACGAGCTAATAGTCTAGCCCCTCCCCACAAAATTTCAAGCTTTGTGCGTATAGAAGAAAGATTTAAATTACATTATATTATATTATATTACATTGTGGGGGTACAATGGCCCAGTGGTTAGGGAAGCGGCTCGCAGTCGTGAGATTGCGGTTTTGAATCCCAGACCTGGCGTTTTGAGTGTTTATTGAGCTAAAGCTCCGTCATCTAAGAGAATTTCCAATCATTATTCATCATTTAGGGATAGCAGTAATCGTCATAGCACAGGGCTAAGTAAATTGGTTTTGCATCTTAAAGACAACAATAAAGATTTTAAGTTAGATAGGTTCATCCTGTCCATATCTTTTCCTTACGATAAGGGCAAGGGATTTTGTAATATTTGCAACTCTGAACTCTTCCATATTCTCTTCTCTAAGAATCACCTTGTTAACACACTTATAGAGCGATCTTACAAATGTAAACACTGGCAGAAACATACCTTTAGCTCATATAAGTGATTTTGCCAGTCTTTATAGTTTGAACAGTTAGTTCAACTTGCACTTTACTTCAATAGAGAAATCTACTTCTAAGCCTTTGAACATTTTTTCAACCAACGTAGCCCTCTTTATTTCTTCTCTACTTATTATTTCTTTAACCCTTCTCTTTCTAGTATCTGCCTTTGACATCGAATCTACTAACGGTTTTTTTTAAATACTTAATAACGTTCTGTTTATCATTTATACAGCCATCGTAATTGTTATAATGTCTTGTTGTTGAGATAGACTGTCTTTCTTTCCTGATGAGACGATTGCATTTTACACCGTTTATTCCTTTGGAATAAACCAATGTTTTCTTCGAAACATATGTCGAAAGTAAATGAATTTTAATAACATTTGCGTTCAACTCCATCTATTTACTTATACTACACAAATTATTGCACATTAACCCGGAGTTTCTACCTTTGAATAGGTCGCTTCATCCGAGATACTTGCGTGAATTTTGCTACTCTGGTAATTGTTTATTGAATTTTCCATGTTAACGGTAAACAAAGGATAATTCATTCATCCATTTATATATATATATCAGAATAAAAGAATATATATATATTCTTTTATCCTTTTATTTGTTTCAGTCATTTCACTGAGGCCATGCTGGAGCACCGCCTTTGGTCGAACAAATCGACCACAGGACGTATTCTTTATAAACTTAGTACTTATTCTATCGGTTTCTTTTGCCGAACTGCTAGGTTACGGGGATGTAAACACATCAACATCGGTTGTCACGCGATTGTGGGGAGACAAACACAGACACACAAACATACATACATACACACACACACACACACAGATAGATAGATAGATAGATAGATAGATAGATAGATAGATAGATAGATAGATAGATAGATAGATAGATAGATAGATAGATAGATAGATAGATAGATAGATAGATAGATAGATAGATAGATATAGGGGCTGGACAAAATAATGGAAACACTTTAAAATTTCAAACAAATTTACTTTAACATGGAGTGGGATCGCCTTTGGCAGTAATTACAGCTTGACTTCTATGAGGTATGGACTCATACGAAGTTTGAATTTTTTCCAAAGGAATTTTTGTCCATTCTTCAGCTAAAACATTCTCCAGGTTTTGTAGTGATGATGGTGGAGGATATCGACTCATTACCTGTTTTTCTAAAATGCACCATAAATGTTCAATAATACTGAGATCTGGGGACTATGGTAGCCAGATAAGATGTTCAACTTCACTAGAATGTTCCTCATGCAATTCAGTAACAACTTTAGCTGTGTGAATTGGTACATTATCATCCTGAAAGATTGCGTTTCCCTCCGGAAACAGTTCCGTAAACATAGGATGAATTTGATCAGATAAAATGCTTAGATATAGCCACCCCAACCCCCAGATCATCACAGATCCTCCTCCATGTTTAACAGTTGGAAGAAGGCAGTCTGGGTCAAATGCTTCTTTTGGCTGTCTCCACACGTATACTCGGCTGGTGGTCGAAAATAAGGTAAAGGATTACTCTTCCGAGAAAATAACATTCTTCCACTGCTCTAGGGACCAATTCTGTAGGTTTTTACTCCACTCTAATCGCATTATAACATTTTTTTTGAAAGCATTGGTTTTCTGCTTGCAGCCCTCCCTTGAAATCCAGCTTTATACAGCTCCCGGCGAACAGTTTTTTTGGGGAAACTGGGTTATAGAAGTGGTCATTAAGCTCTGCAGTAATTTTGGGAACTGTACTTTTGTGATACTTTCTAACAATTCGCGTTAGAGCCCGACAGCTCCTATCTGAAATTTTGGTTTTCTTTCGGAGTTTAGTTTCGACGATGAGAATTTTCACACTTTCTAAGAGGCTGTCATTATTTTCGAGACAGTACTTCTTGATACACCAAAGATTTCGGCTGTTTTTGTTACGCTAGCGCCTGCCATACGAGCACCAACAATTTGACCTCTTTGAAAATATGAAAGATGTGTCATTTTAATGAATTTTAATTACCTTTTTCTGATGATATCTGAAAAGAAACAGCAATTTTAACAAAAACATATTAAGCAACACTAATAGTAAAAAAAAAACATAAAAATAAACAAGCTTTTGACGGTTTTATAGATATTTCAAAATTATGATGCTATGAACATAATTTGATCCAACCCCCGTAGAGAGATAGATAAGATGGCCGTCTTTCAGTTTCCTTCTAACAAATCCACTCACAAGGCTTTTGTCGGCCCGAGGCTATAGTAGAAGACACTTGCCCTAGGTGCCAAGCAGTGCGGCTGAACCTGGAACCGTGAGGCTGGTAAACAAGCTACTTACCATACAGCCACGCCTGCGCCGAAGAAAAGAAGCGATGTGAAAGCCAACATATGTTTATGTGTGTGCGTATGTGCATTTGTTAGTGCGTGTTTATTGGTGTGTGTGTGTGTGTGTGTGTATGGATATATACGTTTGCGAGGGCATGTTTGTATGTGCACACATATATGTATAAGAAATGCTTCTTTCAGTTTCCTTTAACTAAATCTCTTTACTAGTTTTGGTCGGCCCGAGGCTATAGTAGAAAAAACTTACTCAAGGTTCCATGGAGTGGGACTGAACCCAAAACCATGTGGTTGGGAAGCAAACTTCTTACCACACAGACACGCCTGCCGCTGTAATAAGAAATGGTTCCTACATATATGTATGTATGTATGTATTTATTTATTTATGTATGTATGTATGTATGTATGTATGTATGTACGTCTGTATGCATGCATGTAAGTATGTATGCACATATGTATGTATGTATGAACGTATGTATGTATGAACCTATGTATGAACGTATGTATGAACGTATGTTTGTGTGTATGTATGCATGTATGCATGTATGTATGTATTTATGTATGTATGTACGTCTGTATGAATGCATGTAAATATGTATGTACATATGTATGTATGTACGTATGTATGTATGTATGAACGTATGTTTGTGTGTATGTATGCATGTACGCATATATGTATGTATGTATGTATGTATGTACGTATGTATGTATGTATGTATGTATGTATGTATGTATGTATGTTTGTTTGTATGTGTGTATACACATATCACACATGGGTTAGCTATGTAGGAAATGTCTCAGATTGTATATAGATTTTTTGCTGCGCTGGTGTTGCAGTTGTGATCTTGTGGTGGTTATGTTATGGTAATAGTGTCGTTTGTGAGATAAATGCGATGTTGGGACAATAAAGATCCGACGGAGGTAATTGTACAGAGAATGTTGAGATTTTTGTACTCTTTTGTAATGTGGCAAAAATTGTTTGCTTTCGTACTTTTCGTGTACATTTTAATGTTTGTACTCTTGGCCCTTTAAATTATAATTTTTGTAATATGGGAAAATTTGTTAATTTTCTAAATTTTTAATTTTTGTACTCTTCACCTTTATATAGTACTCTTTGTAATGCGTGAAGAATTGATGTTAATATTGTACTTTTCTTGTACTTTTTAATATTTGTATCCTCGGCATTTTTTATTGTATTTTCTGCAATGCAGGAAAAATTGTTTACTTTTGTACTTTTTGAACTTTTGTACTCTTGGCCCTTTATATTGTACTCTTCGTAATGTGGGAACAATTATTTACTTTTGTACTTTTTTTAGTATTTGTACTCTTGGCCCTTTATATTGTACTCTTCATAATGTGGGAAAAACTATTGTTTGCTTTTGTACTTTTTGAAATATTTGTACTCTGGCCCTTTCTATTATACCATTTGTAACGTGGGAAAAATTGTTTATCCTTGTAATTTTCCTGTACTTTTGGACCTTTATATCGTACTTTAGACGTCATCTGTACCCCTACAATAACAAGTGGAGTCTTCAACAGCAGGGATGTTGTTTATTACAGTTCTCATAGGCTTTCTTATCTTTTATTTTCGTCTTATACAATGTTTGGGTGGTAAATTTAATCAAACTCCCAGTTTAGCACCGCCATGTAACCTTTGGGCCTCTTTTGCAAAGTCTGGTCTATGGCAAGCGTACGGTCTGAAAGAAAAGAAACAAATGAGATGATCACAGCTGAAATATCATTGATCATATACGTGTTTGATAAAAGCTGATATGAAGCTAAAGGGCAAGAAGCATAATAATAATAATAATAATAATAATAATAATAATAATAATAATAATAATAATAATAATAACAAAAAGAAGCAAAGAAAAAAGAAGAGAAAAGAAAAAAAGGAAAGGAGAATGCTCTAGATATCGATGTAAATGTTTAAACTGTAACCTTGAGAAGTTATAAGAAGCTGTCTCGTCTCGAAAAATACGAAACAAAAATAATTCCTTAATCAGTGTTGTACAATTCCATTCTATGAACGGGAAGAAATAAAAATATACATGATACTATGAAAGTTTGGCTTGTAATTCTATCAGGTTGTTTGTTGTTGTCTGAATTTCAACGAACAGAAGACGATAAAAGCGGCCTTTACGTTCTTGGGAGTTTAGAAATAATTATAATGATGATGATAATAATAATAATATAATAATAATAATAATAATAATAATAATAATAATAATAATAATAATAATAATAATAATAATAACAATAATAATAACAATAACAATAATAATAACAATAATGATGATGATGATGATGATGATGATGATGATGATGATGCTAATAATAATAATAATAATAATAATAATAATAATAATAATAATGATGCTGATGCTGATGGTGATGATGATGATGATAAGAAGAAGAAGGATGATGATGATGATGATGATGATGGTGGTGATGGTGGTGATGATGATGATGATGATGGTGGTGATGGTGGTGATGATGATGATGATGATGATGATGATGATATGATGATGATGATGATGATGATGATGATGATAAAGAAACATTTAAAAATAGACATACACACGCACCACACAAACGCGCAAATGGGCACACACACACACACACACACACACACATAGATATATATATCCTATTATGAATGTATGAACGCATGCGCGTGCGTGTGTCTGTGTGTATATTTATATACATACATCTATTTACATCTTAGGAATAAGGCTCTAGACAACATGCTTTTACTTATCAGATAAAAAGATACTTACCCCACGTTCACCCCTTACCTACCAACATTTCACTCTTCTACTATCAATAGACTACCAGAAAACACGAAGGACTCCTACCCCACAACTATCATCATCATCATCATCATCATCCTCATACACACACATACACACACACGCACACACACAGAGACTCATATATATATATATATATATATATATATATATATATATATATATATATATATATATATATATCTATAGATATATACATGTACACACATACACCCACACACATATATTTGTGTGAGAGTGGGGTGGTTGTGAATGTAAGTTTTTGCTCGTGCGTTTATCTTCATCTTTGTCTTTTACTTGTGTCAGTCATTGGACTGCGACCATGCTGGAGTACTGCTTTGAAGGGTTTCAGTCGAACAAATCAACCCCAATGCTAATGTTTAGAGGTTTTTTTTAATTTCATTTATTTATTTTTTCAGTCTGTTACATATTCTTTCGGTCTCATGGAGAAGCACTAATTTGCGGAGACGTAAACAAACCAACAGCGGTTGTCAAGTGGAGAGGAGAGACATACACACACATGTACATCTATCTATCTATCTATCTATCTATCTATCTATCTATCTATCTATCTATCTATCTATCTATCTATCTATCTATCTGGTTTCCACACGGTTTCCGTTTACCAACTTCACTTGCAAGACATTAATCTGCCCGGGGCTACAACAGAAAACACTTCCCCAAGGTGCCATGTAGTGAGACTGAACCCGATGCCATATGGTTGTAAAACATGCTTCATTAACTACTTAGCCATGCCTGCACCAAGTGTGTTTACTGGGCAGTCAAGAAGTTCTCTACGTAATCGCAAGGTACCGGGTTCGATCCGACTACGTAGGTAGGATAATCAGTATCTACTTTTAGATCGACCCCAGTAAGCAACTGGTACTTAATTCATCGATCCTGAAAGGATGAACGGCAAAGTCAACCACAGCGGAATTTGAACTCAGAACGTAAAGATAGACGAAATACCTATTTCTTTACTACCCACAAGGGGCTAAACACAGACAGGAAAAACAAAGACAGACAAACGGATTAAGTCGATTATATCGACCCCAGTGCGTAACTGGTACTTATTTAATCGACCCCGAAAGGATGTAAGGCAAAGTCGACCTCGGCGGAATTTGAACTCAGAACGTAGCGACAAACGGGATACCGCTAAGCATTTCGCCCGGCGCGCTAACGTTTCAACCAGCTTGCCCCTTTCTCATACCAAGTCACGCTGATTCTGCATGAGGTTTAGGATAGGGGCCCACGTGACTATAAGATACTCAGCTGCTTAGACGATGAGGAGCTAATCAATGGCTCAGAGAACTAGAATAATCATCGTTGAAATCGACGAAGTTCCATTTTCTACTTTATTTATCTGCACATTTATATATATTGACGCGTCCGTGTGAATTTGTGAAACAATAGATTTTTTATGTATAAGTATAGTCTTCATACATACATACATAAATACATACATGCTAACATACATACATACACGTACATATACATATATATATATATATATATATATATATATATATACAACGGGATTCTTTCAGTTTCCGTCTACCAAATCCATTCACAAGGCTTTGGTCGGCCCGAGGCAATAGTAGAAGACACTTACCCAAGGTGCCACGCAGTGGTACTGAACCCAGAACTATGTGATTGGTA
>NW_021833109.1:0-10000 GCF_006345805.1 Octopus sinensis
TTGCCATGTCCTCCACTGAGCTAAAAATACCAGCTTGCACTCTGTTTTAGGATATACAGAGATCAACTGCAATTAAAGTCTGTTATGTGTGTATACATACAGGCACTCATACACATATACATGCACTCCTACAAAAATACACACAAACAATCATACACACACACACACACACACACACACATACGTATATACAGTACAAACATACACTCACTACTCACAAACATACACATGTACAAACATACACAAATACATACATATACATACACACACCCATACTCACACACACACCCATACTCACACACACACACAGATATCCCACCTATATATGCATGTGTATGTGTGTGAGTGTGTGTGTGTGTGTGTGTATGTGTGTGTGTGCAGGGTGATGGGTGGAGAATAGTGTGGAAGATGTGTATTGAAGGGTAAGGTTGGGTTGTGAATATCTGTTGATAGTGTGGGTGGAGGCAGTCGAGGTGTTGTTGTTGTTGTTGTTGTTGTTGTTGGTGGCAGAAGATGATTGGTGGGTAATGGGTAGTGCTAGTAGAGCAGCAGAAGTGATGATAATGTTGAAGAGGGAAATGAGATGAGCCAGAGGTACAGGAATGGAAGGAGAGAGAGAGAGAGAGAGAGAGAGAGAGAGAGAGAGAGAGAGAGAGAGAGAGAGAGAGAGAGAGAGAGAGAGAGAGAGAGAGAGAGAGAGAGAGAGAGAGAGAATGACAGACAGACAAACAAATAACCAAGCCCTATCCTGAAAGTATATATAATCCAGCCTGGATTGACTATCTACTTTATATCTGAATACACACATGCACACACACGCACGCACACACACACACACACACCACACACACACAACACACACACACACACACCACACACCACCACACACTTATGCACTCACAAGCTCATACGACATCACTCTCTCTCTCTCTCTCCTTTGTCTCTTCTCTCTCTCTGTGTGTCTCTCTCTCTGTGTCTCTCTCTCTATATATATATATATACACACACATATATATTAATATATGTATGTATACATACACACACATGCTCACTAAAGCACATAAACAAATATTTTATATATATATATTTATCATATATATATATATGTGTTTGTATGTGTGTGTGTGTGTATGTGTGTGTGTGTTTATGTATGTATGTATATATTTATGTTTATATTATTTATGTCTATGGAAGTGTAAATATATTTTTTCTATGTGTGCGTGTATGTATGTATATGTGTTGTGTGTGTGAGTGTACACTTCATATACATAGATACATATATTTGCTTGTCCACATCCATTTTTTCCCCCATGTTAGCATGGCTTAAATGTATGCTATTGAAGTATTATTCTACAGTCAGATGTCCTTCCTGGTAAAAACCCTTGAATGCCTTTCAAATTAAGGCTTTCTTGTATTTGTTGTATTTAAATAAATAGGCACAGGAGTGGCTGTGTGGTAAGTAGCTTGCTTACCAACCACATGGTTCCGGGTTCAATTCCACTGTGTGGCACCCACCTTGGGCAAGTATCTTCTACTATAGCCTCGGGCCGACCAAAGCCTTGCGAGTGGATTTGGTAGACAGAAACTGAAAGAAGCCCGTCATATATAATATAATATATATACATATATATATATATATATATATATATGTGGTATGTCATGTTGTTTGTTTTCTGCGTTTGTCCCCCTAGCATTGCTTGACAACCGATGCTGGTGTGTTTATGTCCCCATCACTTAGCAGTTCGCAAAAGAGACCGATAGAATAAGTACTGGGCTTACAAAGAATAAGTCCCGGGGTTGAGTTGATCGACTAAAGGCGGTGCTCCAGCATGGCCGCAGTCAAATGACTGAAACAAGTAAGAAAAATAAATAAATATGTGTGTTTATCAGCCATATAATGACACATGTGCTCCTCTAAGACTATTCTTTTCCTTCTCTCTGGACTTTTCCATCTTTCCTCTTTCTGACAAAGAGCCATGCTTGAAACATCAGCCCCACCTCCAGCCTCACCCCCACCACTTTTTACCATTTTAAACTTTCTCTGAGTGTTAATCTAATTATATTCACTGTGCACATCCTTTTTGACTTTTTGTTATTTTTCCTGTTCTTGTTTTTACTTGGGATTTACCTATACATCATCATCATCATCATCATCAACATCACCGTCGTCGTCATCGCCGTCACCACCACCACCACCACCATCTTCTTTTAGTAGAAGATACTTGCCCAAGGTGCCATGCAGTAGGAGTGAACCTGGAACCATGTGGTTGGTTAGCAATCTATTTACTACACAGATATATATATATATATATATAGGTATAAGAGGTGCTTAAAACCTCGAAGGGATGGTTAAATCCAAAGGTGCTCCTGGTGATTACCTGTGTAGGGACAGTCCTTGGTAAAAGGTATACTGTGGTAGGTAATTCGGCAGGTAAACTGTAGTTTAAATTATATGCAAGAAGAAAATGGAGGAAAAAAATAACAGGAAGAAGTTGGTCATTTACGCTAGTAAGCCATTAATTAGCACAAACGACCAACTTCTTTCTGTTATTTTTCCTCCATTTTCTTCTGCATATATATATATATATATATATATATATATACACACACATACACACATGATGGGCTTCCTTCAGTTTCCATCCACCAAATCCACTCACAAGGCTTTGGTCAGTCTGAGGCTATAGTAGAAGACACTTGCCCTGGGTGCCATGCAGTGGGACTGAATCAGGAACCATGTGGTTGGGAAGCAAGCTACTTACCACACAGCCACATATTTATGTATTTGTACATTAATTATATTAATTTTTAGTATGTATGAAGGTGTACCCAAAAGAAACTAGAATTTTGCAATATTATTTTATTCACTTAGAATCATATGTTTACGCTTTTATTGACTTCAAAGTATATCTCCATTCTGAGCAATGCATCAGTCCAGACACATTTTCCCCTATTTGAAGCAGTCCTGGAACTCTTGCAAAGTGATGCCTTTTAATGCCTCCATCGTTTTTTTCTTCACCCCTTCCACAACGTTTTACCTTTAAGGACTTTTTTCATTTGGGGGAACAAAATAACAGTCATAAGGTGCAAGATTGGGGTGAATAGGGATGTTGGGTAAAGTGAGTCATGCTGATCTTGGTCAAAAACTGTCTCACACTCAAGACAGTGTGAACATGTGCATTGTCCTGACGAAACCACCACTCCCCACTTTGTTTCAAGTTGGGGCATTTTCATCTCACTGAGTCTTACAAATGCTTCAGGACTTCCAAGTAAAATGTCTGGTTAACAGTCTGACCAGGAGGAAGAAATTTTGTGTGGACAATTTCTTTTGCATTGATGAAACAAACCAGACATTGGACTTCTCTATATGCGCTTTGTGGGGGCATGGTAACATTGAATGCTTCCATTGACTTGATTGCTGCTTTGTTTCCAGGTCGTAACCATAGCACCAGCTTTTATCACCAATGATATCGTTCAGAAAAAAGGTCCAGATCAACTTCTGTTCTTTCAGTTCAAGGCACCCATTCAGTTGTGACTGCTTTTGATGTTCTGTGAGCAAGTGAGGCACAAATTTCACTGCAACTCTTCTCATTCACAATTCCTCGCTCAGAATTCATTGGATGGAGTTCCAGGACTCACAAGTCATATCAACAACTTCATCAATTTGCTAGGCAACAGTCTTCAAAGATCAGTTCATGAATTTTTGTGATGTTTTCATTCTATTAGGAGGTTGATGGTTGCCCTGAATGAGGTTGGTCTTCAAACAAGTGACCATTCTTAAAGCATTGAAACCACTTGTAAACTTGTGTCTTGCTCATGGCAGTGTCCTTGTAAGCTGTTTGAAGCATGACAACTGTTTCAGCTGCTATTTTCCCCAGGAGAAAACAGAATTTCATAGAAGCATGCTATTCTTTCATTTCTGCCATCACAAAAATTGACAAACAAAGCAAAGACACACCACATGCCAGTACAACATCATTTGATGCTGCTGGTCAGCAGATTGATGCCTGGGGGGTCGCACCAAGTGGCTTCTAGTAGCAGAAGCCTGAACTACAATGGGCTTGACCCACAGAGAACATTTCTGGTTTTTTTTGGGTTCCCCTCTTATGTATTTACGTATGTATGTATATACTTGATGTCATAAGAATTGTCTTGAAAGATCATGAAATAATTCCCTTTTTGGAACAGTGAATTATGAAGCGCATAAAGCTACAAATAAAGTAATAGTGTGTAAATATTGGAGTGAAAAACTCTTTTGAATAGAAAAGCCAAAGGATACCTGTGCGACTCAAACCCATAACTCCTGTGGACATAATGTTCTACCATTGGCCCAAAGCAATCCTTCTAATTGCTTTTATGCATTTTAGAAATTTAATTCTTACCAATGAGAATTGTTAATTGTAAATATCAAGAATTTATAAACTTTGAGAGAAATTTGAAGGATTGTGTTGGTTCTGAAGTAGAATGTCAGTCATGTTTACAGGAGATTGGGGGTTCAACTCTTTTGGGCAATCTTTTACTTTTTCTATCTAAAGGGGTTTTTTAAACCCAATATTTACATGCTGCTATATAAAGCTTTATTTAGTTTGAGATTCACCATTCTAAAAACAGAATCATTTAATGTTCTCTTGAAGTTTATAAATTATCTATATTTGAACTAATGAAAAAGTGTTGTGTCGACACCCCCAGATGATGAAGTAGGCTAGCCCAATACGTAGATACAGAGGGAGAAGTCTAGATGTAGAGGTCATCTGAACGTGTGATATAACAGTGGCGAGGATTTCGTAGCGTAGCTCACGCAGTCACTGTGTAGTATTGCGATATAACAAGAAGTTTGTGTGTATGTTTGTAATAAGTTAAAAGTATATATAATTAATGCACAAAAAAAAAAAAAGGAAATAGACACAGAATGTTGCCAAATTGTCATCACTTACTGGCCAGAGGGTCAAACACAATTTTGTGCCTTAACAATAATATTGCATTTCCTTCTGGTGGTGCTGACAGCAAAATGCCACTGGGAATTGATAAGCCAAAGAACAAGACAAAAACTGAATAGACAAGAAATAAACAACTATGCAATATGGACATGCATATACATATATATGTATATATATCTATCTATATATATATATATATATATATATATATATATATATATAATTTAAATTAGAGATAAAACCACTATTAGGCAACTCAAACAGTGATAGACATAAACCAAAACACAAAAAACAAAAAATAAATATAATTAATATAATATACAATATATATATAAAATATGAAATTTAAAATTTAAATTATTAAAATTTGAAATTTTAAAATTCATATTTATAAATTTTTATATTTTTATATTTAAAAATTTTTAAATACCTACTTCTCAAATGCAGTGGGTACTTTCTTCTAAACCAACTTTTACTATTCTTTCAATTCTGTCTTGACAATGGTGTTACTCCAGAGCAGTGGAAAACTGCCAGTGTTATCCCTCTGTTCAAAAAAGGTGACCGCACATCGCCTGTCAACTATTGCCCCATTAGTCTTACTAGCTGCATCGCCAAACTGATGGAATCCTGTGTCAGAGAAACCCTCTGGAACTTCTGGAAGTCTCACAGCCTCATCCAGCTGTCACAATTTGGTTTTATTCCTAACTCCAGCAGCTGTAATCAACTCATTGAGTTTCTTGAGGACATTACCCGAATCACTGATTGCGGATCCTGGGTGGATGTTGTTTACCTGGACTTTGCTAAGGCTTTTAATTCTGTGCCACACAAAAGACTTATGGTGAAACTCTCTGCAATGGATGTAAGAGACGATCTCTATAACTGGTTGAAGCCCTTTATTATCGTCTGAAAAGAGGTTGTCACAGTTCTAGGACAGCACGCTTCACCCTATGAGATGACATCTGGTGTACCACAGGGATCTGTTCTTGGCCCCCTTTTATTTGTTGCATATGTTAATGACATAGATGCCAACTTAAAGAATGCCACAGTGCTGAAATATGGCATCAAGCTGTACCTCAAAATAAAGAGGTCAGATCCTGTACACTATAGATCTCTATTGCAATCAGACCTGGACACAATGCAGCAGTGGATCATGGACTGGCAACTCAAGCTGGCTGTGGACAAATGTACCACCATGCATTTTGGGAGGAAAAACCCAGCGTCGACATACTCCCTCCACAACACTAATCTCAAAAAGTCTTCTTGTGAACATGACCTGGGTGTTATTTTCGACAGCGATTTGCGTTGAGCAAAACACATTGCTAAAATTGCCAAGAAGGCTGAGGGTGTCTTGGCATCACTCACCAAGTCCTTTGTGAGCCGCTCTCCGGCTATCTATCTGTGGCTTTATATAGCTATGGTACGACCTCACCTGGAATTTGCATCACCGGTCTTGCCCAGGATATTAATCATCTGGAAGCTGTTCAGCGACATGCAACCAAGAGAATACCCTCCATCAGGCATTTGCCATATTCTGAATGCCTTACTTCCCTGGGCATGGATACATTGAAACTCTGACGTCTGGCAGCTGACTTGGCAGGCACCCATAAAATTATTAACCATCTTACAAACAATAACTCTGAGCACCTTTTCAAACTCCACCTGTCTAACACCTGTGGACATGTTTACAAAGTCAGAGAACAGCACAGTTCCCATGACTTTCGGAAACATTTTTTTACGCTAAGAGTTGCTGAAGCATAGAACAAACTGCCAGCATCAGTTGTTAGTTGTCAGAGCACTGTATCCTTCAAAACTTCCATGCTTCCTGAGATTTGCCAACACTACACCTGATTTTCTCCCCTTCATACACACGCAAGCATGTATCTGACTCATACACTGTTCATTTTCCAGACATTTGTACATTACTGCATATACTTTATATGCACTTTTGACGAGTTGTAGTGCATCTGAGCACTGTATACAATAATTTCATTATTATTAGTATACCGTATTTCTCGGCATCGAAAATGCTTTGTCCTTGAGAACACACCCTAATTTAGACAACCAAAAATTTGAAAAAAAAAATCATAAAAATAAGGTCCTGCCACTATGAGTCTTGTTACCTTTATACAGATGCAACGAAAAAACATCGCTGTAACCTTCAGCATGCCGCTTAAAATTTTCCTTGCATTTATTTTAGCTGTTTGTCTAACACTTATTTGCGCTATCCCTTACATTGGCTAACTGTGACTGTCTCCTGTTGTGACTCCACACTCTCGTCTGTAAAACTAACAAAACTGCTTTACCAGTTTGTTTTGTGGGACTGTCAGTACAGAGACATGGTACGGTAAGTTTACTCTCAAAGTTTACACCTACCGTTATGTACCCACTGTAATACTGAAACTACACCCCCGACAGGGATGGATTCAGGAGGGGAGATAGGGGTCCCACCAATCAAGAAACTTTTCAAATTAGACTGTTTTGTTTAAATATGTATGATGGTAAGCATTTTATTTCTTGTACCAGCAACAAACAACCCTTGAAAGGTTCAGTATAAAAATTGATTTTTTTCAGTATCTCTGAACATATTACACTGTCATTTTGATCAATTGCAATGAATCAGACCTCAGGCCAATCCCCCACTAGAAATTTCTGGATCCACTCCTGCACTCTGATACTCCAATTTGACTATTCATTGTTCAGCCCAGCATTGATTTTTATCTTCATGTGTTTCATAACGAAGGTTCTTGGCCTACAGTGTCTCAGTTCATGCAAGTGGACAGGGCTACAGCTGGTGCAGTATTTTAAGATTTTGGTAGTATTGGATGTAGACTTATACAGTACTGTTTTTTGTCCCAGACAAAGGAAAAACTAAACTCTATGATAGGAAAATTATTGTGAGAAATACGGAATAACATTTTATTGCACAGTTACACTTTGTCAAAATACCACATGAACGTGACATCCCAAATAGGACAAAATAAAAATAAAATAAGGATTACAGTAAAATCTACACAATAAAAAACATTTCAATCATAAAATCCTAAAAATATCTTACGTATTGCTATCATTTATAGAAGTACCACACAAACATGACATCCCTAATAGAACAAAATAAAATACAGAACAGAAAACATGTTTTAATCTTCAAATCCAGAAAATATTTCACATTATTACCATTTGTAAAAATTTCACAGAGACATAATGAAACAAATGTTAAATTAAATTACAATGGAAAAAAATTTTTAAAGTGTGCAAATATTAAATGTAAGTAGCTTGCTTACCAACCACATGGTTCCGGGTTCATTCCCACTGCGTGGCACCTTGGGCAAGTATCTTCTACTATAGCCTTGGGCTGACTAAAGCCTTGTGAGTGGATTTTGTAGATGGAAACTGAAAGAAGCCCGTCGTATATATATATATATATATATATATGTATGTGTGCGTATATGTTTGTGTGTCTGTGTTTGTCCCCCCCAACATCACTTGACAACTGGTGTGTTTACATCCCTGTAACTTAGTGGTTCGGCAAAAGAGACCGATAGAAAAAGTACTAGGCTTACAAAGAATAAGTCCTGGGGTCAATTTGCTCGACTAAAGGCGGTGCTCCAGCATGGCTGCAGTCAAATGACTGAAACAAGTAAAAAACTAAAAGAGTATGAGCATAAGGAAAATATTTCACTCTTCAAATCCTGAAAACTAACTGAAGTCATCCTTAGCCCCAAAACCAGAAAAATCATTAGGGTTGCCAATACTGTGCCAAGTATCTTCAAAGAGAATGTCTTCTTTTATGCCATCTAATGCATTACTGATGCCACATTTTTGAAATGATTTTACTACTACTTCAATTTTCACAGCGTTCCCTGATTTCAGGACCCACTTGCACACTTGAGCAATTATTGGCCTTTTCAAATGACCTGTTGATGTTAGGTCATGGTCCTTGGCTCTCATCCACTGATTCCACTCTTCTTTCAAAAATGCCTTATAAGGCTTGTTGATTGATTGGTCCAGCACTGATAATTAGCTTGTTGAACCACCAGGGATCACTGCCATTTTCATTTTCAATTTCTGCACCTTTTCTTTAATAGCCTTTGTTTTGTGAGCACAAAACTGGTCCCACACATGAAGGGATGGGTTTTTTTTAAGGAGGTCACCAGAACACCTTGACCAGACCTTATCTAGCCATAACTTCACTCCCACTTCATCCATCCACCCCTTTAGGTGAATGTGAACAAAAATTCCATGTGGAATTTTGTCTCTTGATAAAGTTTTCCTGTTGAAAATAAGCAGTGGTGGCAGTATTGTTCCATCAGCACAACACAATAGTACCACAGTGTAATATGTTTTCTCATGTATAAATGTCTTTACACTTATGGTTTTGGACCCTTTAACATCCATTGTTCTATTTGATACCACATCAAGCGTTAGTGACACTTAATCCATGTTTCTAATCTGACCCAGTTTATAGTCAGTCTCTTTTCTTGCACTGATTATGAACCTGTGAAATTTGATTATTTTGTTATCATAATCTTCAGGCATTTTTTGTGTTATTCTTGTTTTCATTCTCATTGTCAGCCCATGTCTCTTCATAGATCTGTAACAACAGCTTGATGTACCATGAAAATCATCCAGACTTCATGCAGCTGCCCTCATTAATAATCATTTTTATTGATACTGCAAGACCCAAATTTCCTCTCCACAACTACCCACTCCTTCATCTCTTGCTCCAATTCTGGCCACTTAGCTGCAGTCTTATGCAGGTTATGTTTAAGTCTCGATGCAGGCTTCTACAGGTCCTCTTGTTTCTTTCAGTAGTGGATCATTTTCTCAGTTGGTGCTCCAAAATGCCTCTCTGTAGCCCTGTTGCCATGCTGTTTGGCATATTCAATCACTTGTAGCTTGTAGTCGATTGTGTAAGAGTATCTTCTGCTTGAGGTAGCCGTAATAATGGTTGTACTAAAAATTGTAAAATCTTATGATGCTGCGGATCAGTCCTAATATCAGCAGGTCCAGGTTTGAACTAGTTAAGACCATGGCTTTCAGAGATCAAGGAGGAAGACTATGTT
>NW_021833109.1:15000-20000 GCF_006345805.1 Octopus sinensis
TCTAACTATTTTATCTGATTTCTATCTATTTTGTCTGATTTGTTCATTTCTCCTCTCGTTATATGATCGACCTTCGATTCGCCATCTTGAAACCTGTTTCCTTTAATACACTTCCGCCTTCTCCAAAAATCCCTCTTCCGGACAACTTTTTACTTAGAAGGCAACCCACAACATGTGCTCTCTCTCTCATTCATCTACCTCATCTACCAGCTATATAATCCCATGCACAGATAAGTTTGAATGCCTATTTTCACTCCTAGACTGATCATACATGTTTCTCTATCTATCTAACTATTTTATCTGATTTCTATCTATTTTGTCTGATTTGTTCATTTCTCCTCTCGTTATATGATCGACCTTCGTGTATCGCGGTGCACCCGCCCTGCCCACCCCCACCACCAATACCGGATATCTCTATTTTTCTCCATCTATACCGGATGTCGCTTCTCCCACCACCATTATAGGTGTCTTCTCTTCGAACCCCCCTCTTCAATACGCTATTTTACCATGCATTACCCCTCTCTTGATATCCTACCTTCTACTTGCCCACAACCTGTCATCATTTCTCTGAACCACCCCTCCCCACTGGTGCTCCCCTATATTCCTGCACCCCCCCCCACATAAAAAGCACCATCCGAACGTGGCCGATGCCAGACCCCTCTGGCACCTGTGCAGGTGGCATGTAAAAAGCACCCACTACACTCGCGGAGTGGTTGGCGTTAGGAAGGGCATCCAGCTGTAGAAACACTGCCAGACCAGACTGGAGCCTGGGGCAGTCCCTAGCTCCCCAGACCCCGGTCGAAACCGTCCAACCCGTGCTAGCGCGGAAAACGGACGTTAAACGATGATGATGATGATGATGATGATGATATATATAACGGGAAGCTTTATGAAAATAGACAAAAGACGAAGGTAGGTTTACGGAAATAAACAAAAGACGAAGGCAGGTGGAATACAAACAAACAATTGTATTAGTATGCCGCTCAGGAAATATAAATAAAACAAGTCTTTAACATTTCAAGCCTACACTCTTCAACAGAAAGATACACGGAGAAGAAACACAGAAAGAAGGAGAGAGAAAAAAAATGCGTGCAGAGGCTAGCGAATCAACATGGCGATAATATATATATACTATATATATATAATATATATATATATATATATATATATATATATATATATATATATATATATATATATATATATATATATATATATACATATATATATATATATGTGTGTGTGTGTGTATGTGTGTGTGTGTGTGTGTAATGTGTTATGACAGGCTAGCTTCTTTCAGTTTCTTTCTTCCAAATCCACTCACAAGGCTTTGTGTCAGCCTATAGTAGAAGACCCTTGCCCAAGGTGCCATGCATTGGGACTGAACCCAGAACCATATGGTTGGGAAGCAAGCTTCTTACTACACAGCCATGCCTATATATAAAATTTCTTATACAACAATATATCATCATCATCATCATCATCGTCGTCGTCGTCGTCGTCGTCATCATCATCATCAAAATAATAATAATAATAATAAGAAGAAGAAGAAGAAGAAGAAGAACAACAACAACAACAATAATAGGAAAACTGCAGTATTTCAGAAAATATTCAAATCTTCATTAGCTGCTGACACTACAAAATTCATTGGAGCACTACTCACATATATAGGGCTGTATTATAGCAACATACTCATGCACTCACACACTCTCTCTCTCTCACACACACACACATGCACACACACACACACACACATGCACACACACACACACACACACAAATATACACAAAACAACAACAACATAAAAAATTAGACTTAACATGATTGTTGTGTTATGAACAGGAATATAACCTCATTTCTCATGCTCCGGCTTATTGTGATCTTCCTAATGGAAGATCACATTGGTAAAAGTGGTCTTGGCCATACCATAAGACAGAGCAGTCATCACTGGAGCATGTTTGATCAAAAGTCTCCTTAATCAGACCTCATTCACTCAAAGATTTTCCCTGTAATTCTTTGGGTGAAAAACAAGGCTTACAACCCCTGGAGAGAGTCTCACCCACTCTCAACAAATGGGTGGATTTTCATCAAACAGAAACAACTCTTGCTGGACCACAATCTGCTCTGCAAAGGATGCCTTTGAGCAATATTGTTTCCTCAAGCTTTCCTTCTTTCTTTCCTTCCATAATGCTACTGATTCTTCTGGTCCCTTTCCAAAAGGATCCCGACCAAGTTTATAGAACCCCTTCTTAACACTGATGATCCCATAAATAGTACTTTCCCAAGGAGAAAGATCCTATTTTTGCTGCCCACTTTGCCTCCAGCTTCACATTTTAGTCTCCTCTATGTCTACCTCTGTATATTCCACCAGGCTCCTCACTCTGTTCACATACAATAAATACTTCCGATACTCCACTGGCTCTGAAAATATCCCTTCTGTTAAACACTTAAACAATCTACCACAAAACGTGCAACCATGCACATCAAACTCTTTAATCTCTAACTTTCTATGGAGATATTCCTTGATATTTGGAAGATCACTTCAGTGTGTCCCATTCTAAAGACAACAAACCCTTTAAATCTACAAACAATTATTCTACTGCTCTCGCCTCTAATATCTCTAAGATAATGGAAACATTCATCTCACTCTCCACTCAGTATAGCTTTCACAGAGCCATATCTACTAGAAACCTACATTTTTTGTTGCTCACAAAATGCAACTCTTGAGAAGATTGGCAAAAATCAGTGTTGTTGCTCTAAATACCAAGAAAGCCTTTGAAATGTCTAGCATCAAATCCCTAATCAAAACTTCTTGTCTGTGGACTCCACCCACTTCATACTCTAGAATGAGTGGGTTTCTATCAGATTCCACTATTACATGTCTTGACAGAACTCTTTGAGTCCCACTTTCAGTCAACTCTGGTGTGCTCCAGGGTTTGGTTCTGTCCCCTATTTTTTTCCTTCTATACACGCACTAACACTCACGCTTATGCAGTTAATCCAACTCTTTATTTTCACCTAACATTCCTCACCATGCATCATCAACATGCAACCTAGACATTGCAAGCCAAATCTCAATTGGTTCCAGACCGTGAGAGCATATCCTCCAGTGGGGCCATGCAAATTTTCTATCTTTTAGCAGGAAAAAAAAGAGAGAAAAATTCGAGTACTGTTCATTAGGAAAGCACTACAATGCTGCCTTTCAACATAAATGCACGCAGAGCGCTCACATTGGTTCCAAATGCTGGGCCTCAGTAATATCGAAGACCTCGGTTAGTGAAAGCAGGTATATATACAGGTATATAACATAGCTAGGTCTGCATCCCAAACTTTGGCTCCTCTTTCTAGAACTATAGAATATTTCAGCCTCTAACAATTGCTGACATTTTTCAGGTCTCAGATAGGAGTATGTTTCTAGACCCTCTAAAAGTTCTGCCAATCCATTTTTTTGGTTTGATGCTATTTTTTTTTTCATTGACTTCAAAAGGACAAAAGGCAAAGTTGACTTCAGTGGGATCCAGCCTCAAAGCATAGAGAATCAGAGAACCAGAACAAATGCGGTGACACATTCTATCCGAATATTCTAATGACCCTCCCTGCCGCCAATTCACTGTTTCTGTCACATGTTTTCATGTTTTCACTCTGAAACCTCACCACCTCCATGTTCCCATAAGCAACAGCACCCAACAGCATCACACAATTCTGTATTCATTCAACCACAACACTCAATGTATCATCATGGTCACATCTACTTACAACATTTTCATTCACTTTTACTAATGATAACGATGATGACAACGATGATGACAACAACGATGACGATGATGACAACAACGATGACGATGACCACCACCATCGCGACGTCCCTCACAACGCCCCCCCCCCGATCACTACTACCTTCATCTCCTCACTACCCTTTCTCATCAGTTACCTATTTCTTTATTACCCACAAGGGGCTAAACACAGAGGGGACAAACAAGGACAGACATAGGTATTAAGTCGATTATATCGACCCCAGTGTGTAACTGGTACTCAATTAATCGACCCCGAAAGGATGAAAGGCAAAGTCGACCTCGGCAGAATTTGAACTCAGAACGTAACAGCAGAGGAAATACGGCTATGCAATTCGTCCGACGTGCTAACGTTTCTGCCAGCTCGCCGCCTTCTTTCTCATCAGTTACCACTCAAGACAACACAATAATCTAAAACTCGGACTGAGTTATGTCTTCATTAATACAACCAGGCCTACACGTTGTACTCATATATTCAATCGCAAGCTGTTGTTTTTTTTGTGCTATGATAAATCTCCAGGTTTAACTCAAGTCATGTGTGGTTCGACAACAACGACAATGATAACAGCAACAACAAACTTAATGAAAGACTGCTTTATGATTTTTTTTTGGTGTATTACAAATGCTGTTTGACAAACATTAAAATAACCAAGATTTCTCTCTCTCTCTCCCTCTCTCCCACTCTCTCTCTTTCTCTCTCTTCTCTCTCTCTCTCTCTCTCTGTTCCTTTCACCCTCTTTCCCTCTCTGTTTGCCTGTCTGTCTTTCTTTTTCTCTCTTTGGCTGTCTGTGTCTCTCTGTACCTCTGCCCACCTCTGTCTCTCTGTTTGTCCATCTCTCAGTCTCTTTCTCTCTCTCTTTCTTTCTCTTTTTTTCACTGTATGCTTGCATCTGTGTCTCTGCATCTTATCACTCTGTCTATCTGTCTGTCCATCTTCTATCTCCCTCCCTTCCTCTCTCCTTCACTGAATTTTTGCCTTTCTCTCTGTGTCTATTTGTCTCTGTGTCTATTTGTCTGTCTCTCTCTGTCTCTGTTACTCTCTCTGTTTCTCTCACTGTCTGTCAATCTCTATCTGTCTATCTGTCTGTCTGTCTGTCTCTCCCTCTCCCTCCCTCTCCCTCTCTCTCTCTTCCTCTCTTCCAACAACAATATATTTACACTCAATACACCAATACCACCTATATCAAAAGACCACACAGGCACTTTAC
>NW_021833109.1:30000-37500 GCF_006345805.1 Octopus sinensis
AACCTGATTTTGTTCGGGTCTACTCGAGCCACATTTTATATAAATGAGGAATTTTGTCCTAGAGGTCATGCCTTTCATTTGAGGAAAAAATAGTTGCCATGCAAACTCGCCAGTACATAGATGTGCATATTTTCAGCTCAACCGACTACATAATGCACACATTATATATATATATATATATATGTGTGTGTGTGTGTGTGCACATGTGTGTACGCATTATATATATAAATGTATACAAATTATATCATCATCATCATCATCATCATTTAGCATCCGCTTTTCATGCTAGCATGGGTTGGACGGTTCAACTGTGGTCTGAGAAGCCAGTTATATATATATATACTTTGTATATATACATTATATATACATATTTATATATAGAACACACACACACACACATATTAATTAACCCAATAAATATCTGATTCATAATATTTGTTCTCATGATTGTGTGATGGTGGTGGCGATGATAATTCTCTCTATGAATGCAGACAGACGTAAAGAGAGAGAGAGAGCGCTGATGAAGGCGGCAGGGGAAAGATAGTAGACTTTCCCTCGCTTTCTCTTACTCTCTATCTTTCTCTATCTATCTCTCTCCCATTTATAAACAACAAAAGATCTTGAGTAAGTTGAGAAAGAAAATACTTTTACACTTTCTAAACCCTTCGTCGTTATTCTCATTCACTCATTATTACTTTCTCCCTTCCTTTCACTTTCTCTCTATAACATTATAGAGAGAAAGTGGAGGTAGACGCTGTGAAACGACGTTATAGAGAGAAGGTGAAAGGAAGGGAGGAAAGAGAGTGAGAGATGGAGGAAGACAGACACAGAAAAGAATGAGAGTAGACTGGTCAAAGTGTGCGTTTTTGGCCCTAGCAACCACACCTTTTAAGATGGGGATTTCTAACCTAGCCCACCCGCATCCTCACCTCATTTTACATGTCCCTGTAAATTTTGAAGTCAATCCGACGGGATCTAGTGGCCTTTAACCCGTTCTCAATGCCAAAACCAGACAAACTTTTTGCATACATATATATTATATATATAGTATATATATATATATATATATTTATGTATGTATACATATATATGTGTGTGTATGTGTGCATGAGTTGTCTAAGAGTGCATATGTCAAGAAAAAGATGCACTTCTATATCTTATTTTATTTCTTTACTACCCACAAGTGGCTACACACAGAGGGGACAAACAAGGACAGGCAAACAGATTAAGTCGATTATATCGACCCCAGTGCGTAGCTGGTACTTACTTAATTGACTCTGAAAGGATAAAAGGCAAATTCGACCTCAGCTGAATTTGAACTCAGAACGTAGCGGCAGACGAAATACCGCTAAGCATTTCACCCGGCATGCTAACATTTCTGCCAGCTCGCCACCTTGTATATCTGTCAATAGAGTAAGTGTATTATCCAAAATGTACAGTATTATATATCCATCATGGATGATCTTACCAATTGGTTTCACACTAAGAATACAATGGAGTGTTAGGTAACATGAAAAGTCTCCTAACACAAGCCCGAATACGCTCTTCAACACAGAAGCCAACAGTAAAAAAATGTGGAAGACCCAATTGCGGAATATGCAATTATCTAATTGAGGGATCAGAGTTCTCCTTCAAACAGGGAGAACGGTTTACAGTGAAAAGCAACTTCACATGTGCTTCAGAGAACCTGATATACACACTAACCTGCTCTGGGTGTCAAAAGCAATACATAGGCCAAACAAAAAATAGTTTGCATAAAAGAATGGCCCTGCACAGATCCCTGATAAAAATTCCCCAAAACAGAAAAATAGCATTCAGCCAACACATAGATATTTGCGCCAACAACAAAACACCAAACTTCAGGATTTTTCCCCCTCTACCAATTCAGGGACGATACAACCTCGAGCCAATGGATAAGTAAAGAAACTCTCTTTATTACAAAATACAGGCCCCTTCTGAACGGTCTACGACAAACGATATATCCACCTTTAGAATAACACAAATTCACATGCAAATATTACATTCCTAAGAATCCATTAAAATTCAGCCTCAATCACAGCTATAACCCATAATGTGCCAACTTTAAGTCATACAACAACTCACTACTTCCACTCATTCATATTCTCCCTTCTCTTTCTTCTTCTTCTTCATCATCATCATTATCATCATCTTCATCATCATCATCATCATCATCATCATCATCATCATCATCATCATCACCATCATCATCATCATCATCATCTTCTTCTTCTTCTTCTTCTTCTTCTTCTCCCCCTTCTACTTCCTAACTTTATCACTAATGCTTTTTGGTTTGGTTTCTACGGCTTGATGCTCTTCCTAATACCAACCACTTTACAGAGTATGCTGGGTGCTTTTTATGTGGCACTAGCATGGATGCTTTTTACATGGACTGGCATGAAGGCTCTTGTAACTCAAAAACCACTTCAGCAGGGAGGGGAGCATTAACAATACTGTTGTAATGGGTGGGTCTTCTCAAGTACAACAATATGCCACATATCTCAGCTCTTTGTCATCTTTGCAAGGCAGTGTCCTGAAACCAGCCTTCAATACTTTGTCCCATGTCTTCCTGGGTTTCCTTCTCTCAGTTGTTCCATCCATTTTAAGTGATTGGCACTTCTTTATGAAGCTATCTACATCCATTCACATCACATGACCAAACCTGTTCATACCTAATCCTTCTCTCAATACACTAGTGCTCTGTTATGCATGTACATTGACACTGCACATCCATTGCACTTTCTCTGATAGCCTTCCTATTATTTCACTGCATCTCTTGTGTGTTGATAGCTTGTACTAGCTACACTGTGTTTAGTTCCTACCTACACCTTTCGTGTGTATTGAGCAAGGCCATTTACCTGAAGTGGGCAGAGCCCTGTCTTTTTCCTTACTGACTAAAACCTTAGTTTTTGCTAAGTTAACCTTAAAGCCCTTCAATTCCAGGTTTTGCTTCCACATCTGGAATTTCTCTTCTAGTCCTGTTGTAAAATCTATTAGAGCAAGATCATTAGTATATAGTAATTCCCAGGGGCTGCCGGTCTTCAATTCCTCTGTTATGGCCTGGAGGATAATGATGGAAAGAAGGGGACTGAGAACCAAGCCCTGATGGATGCATACCTATACACCAAATTCATCATTGCATTCATGATTAAATCTCATGTTACTGACAGAACCTCTGTACATGACCTGTACAGCTTTCACAAACCACTCGTCTACCACTAGTTTCTTCAGGGCCCACCATATCACACAGTGAGGTATTCTATCAGAAGCTTTCTCTAGATCAACCAGTGCCAAGTATAACATATATGTGCTTATACAAGTCCGAGCAAGGTTGTTTATGGAAGACTAGCAGTTGCCCATGCATACCAACCTCCCCTCTCCATGCCACCGGTGTTGTCCAAAGGAAAGGCAAAGGCCAATGCAGCTTGGCACCAGAGACAATGCAACTCATTTCTACAGCTGTGTGAAATGGAGCAATGTGAAAATAAAGTGTCTTGCTCAAGGACACAACACACAGCCCAGTCTGGAAACTGAACTCACTTCCTCCATTCAACTGTTTTTTTTTCATATCTAGGACGAAAATATGTTTTAAAGAGAGAAATATTCTCTATAGAGAAAGAGAGAGAGAGAGAGAGAGAGAGAGAGAGAGGCAGAGAGTTTTGTGAAAATGACAGGTTATGTCAAAATACAACAAAAGTATTCAATGATGATGATGGTGATGATGATAATGACGACGAAGATGATGACAACAATGACAACGATGATGAAGACAATGATAGTTATGATGATGATGATGATGATGATGATGATGATGCTGTTGGCGGCAGTGGTGGTGATGATGACAATTATATTTTTCCCACCCCCATGGAAAAAAAATTTAATCTGTTTTCTACTTCTCTAACTTATATTTAGTTCTTATACATTTATTGTTGTAATATTTATATTCGTATCATGTTTATTACTCGTGTTATATTTAAATCTTATTATTTTGTTTTTACAATATCTAATTGTTAAATCTATTTTATGAGAAAAAAAAAAAAATAATAATTCTTAATTTTCTGTCATATCTCTTTGATATTATTATTATTATTATTAATGTTGTTGTTGTTGATGTTGCTGTTTATTCATACTGTTATCTATTTATCTTATAAATAACTTCTTGTGTTTCAGCCAATTTCTGTTTTGTATCTTATAACAGTTGGGAGGTTTGTAGAGTCAGCAAGCACACACCAGCTGAAATAGTGAGCAATGATATTCCAGTTAGAAGAGTCTTTGAATCCCGGGATCAAATCCTGATGAGGCAAATGTTTCATTTGCTAGGGTTTGTTTTTATATTTTTATATTAGTGTTTTATCTTTTATCATTTACTAGCAGTATCGCCCGGCGTTGCTCGGGTTTGTAAGGGAAATAACTATATAAGCATTTTTAGAGAGTTACTTCCCTTATAGATGCCAATTCGGGCTTTCTTAGCCATTTCTGTTTTGGTGTCTTCAAGCCATGAAGTCGTTGTTCTAAAAGAACGCTGGTCTCCTTGACAACGCTTTACGACGTTGATTTCCTTACACTCCCTTCCCCACAGCTTCACGAGGGAGGGAAGAAGGGGGAGAAGCAACACAGGTGCAGGTGTGACCATGGACGCCAACTCCACCGCCATCGACACACGATAAATTATGCATTAAAATGGAATAAAAAATGATGTTAAATTATTTTTAAAATCGTAGACTCATCGTAGACGCGCGCTAATACTCAGACGGACTTGATATGAATCACGACTATAAGATACCCGAATTTGGTTAAACTGCACCGCAAAATGTGGGAGTAGTTAGGAATCTAAATCGAAGGGGACAGACACTCACACAACTACAGTTTTATATATATAGATATCAGTGATTCCATTCCCACTGGTGAGTCCTGGGAAAACTGTACTGGGACATAATATCATATATATTACTTGTTTCAGTCAGGCTGGAGCGTCACCTTAAAGGATTTTTTTTAGTTGAAGAAATCGACCCCAGGACTTTGCAAGCCTAGTACTTATTCTATCAGACTCTTTTGCCGAGCTGCTAAGTTATGGGGGCCGGAAACACACCATCATCAGTTGTCAAGCGATGGTGGGAAAACAGACACAGACACAGACACACACACATAAATATATACATACATATATAGTTTAGCCCACGTGGGTGGAAGGGGAGGGCAGAAATTCTTCGCTTGCATATTTTGAATTTGTTGGCACTGTTAGTTTGAGCGGATCTTCGGAGGTGAAAAGTCGCCAAAAGGGTATGCTCCTACTTTCAGTGTTTACAAGTCCGAATTAAGAAATTTTGAGCTGACGAAAGAAATGTCGAATTGTATTTGGCTGATCTAGAAACGTACGTTCTCAAATAATCTTTGCACTTGTGATTTTTTAATGTTTTTACCCCCATACCTTCGTGGGTTATTTTGAGTAAACACTATCTGAGAGAAATTTTCTTTAAGTATTAGAAATGGCTAAAAAAATTTTTTTGCTGCTATTTCTAATGAGTTCAGTATGTGGCAAAGTAATTTATTTTACTAAGCCCTTTATAAATGTAACATATATATATATATATATATATATATATATGTATATATGTATGTATATGTATATATATAAATATATATATATAAATATATATATATATATATATATATCATCATCATCATCATCATCGTTTAACGTCCGTTCTCCATGCTAGCATGGGTTGGACGGTTTGACCGGGGATTTGGGAAGCCAGAAGGCTGCACCAGGCTCCAGTCTTATCTGGCAATGTTTCTACAGCTGGATGCCCTTCCTAACGCCAACCACTCCGTGAGTGTAGTGGGTGCTTTTTACGTGCCACCTGCACAGGTGCCAGGCGAGGCTGGCAATGGCCACGGTCGGATTGGTGTATTTTACATGCCACCGGCACGGAAGCCAGTCGAGGCGGCGCGGCGCTGGCATCGGCCACGAGTCGGATAGTGCTTTTTATGTACCACCAGACCAGGGATCTTGGCTGGTTCTATTCGATTTCGATTTCGCTTGCCCCAACATGTCTTCGCAAGCAAAGGGGGTTGGCATGGGTGCCTGTCATCGGATGAGGTTCTATATCGACTTCGCTTGCCTCAACAGGTCTTTGTGTCCAAGGGAGGAAAGGCATTCATAAGTGGGCTGGACTCACTTGTCCTGCCTGGTCTTCTCACGTACAGCATATTTCCAAAGGTCTTGGTCGCTGGTCATTTCCTCAGTGAGGCCTAAAGTTCGAAGGTCGTGCTTCACCACCTCGTCCCAGGTTTTCCTGGGTCTACCTCTTCCACGGGTTCCCTCAACTGCTAAGGATTGGCACTTTCTCACACACCTATCTTCATCCATTCTCGCCACATGACCATACCAGCGCAATCGTCTCTCTTGCACACCACAACTGATGCTTCTTAGGTACAACATTTCTCTCAAGGTACTAACGCTCTGTCGAGTATGTACACTAACATTACACATCCATCGGAGCATACTGGCTTCATTCCTCACGAGCTTATGCATGTCCTCAGCAGTCACGGCCCATGTTTCATTGCCATGTAGCATGGCTGTTCGTACACATGCATCATACAGTCTGCCTTTTACTCTGAGCGAGAGGCCTTTAGTCACCAGCAGAGGTAAGAGCTCCCTAAACTTTGTCCAGGCTATTCTTATTCTAGCAGTTACACTTTCAGCGCACCCACCCCCATTACTGACTTGGTCACCTAGATAACGGAAGCTATCAACTACTTCTAGTTTTTCCCCCTGGAAAGTGACGGAAGTTGTTTTCTGCAGATTTTCAGAGGTTAATGCTCATATATATATATATATATATATACACACAGAGCATAAGATATTTGAGGACAGATTTATGTTTATAAAAAAAAAACAGATATATAATAACAGATAATAACTTTATTTATAAAAAAATGCTATGCGAATAAAAATAAACCTTTTATATTGGGAATTAGGAGGCCAACTGTTAGGAGTTATGCGATCATGAAAATTTTCAGCCATCCATTTCTGTGTTACTAGAGCTATGTGTGATAGTGAAGAGTCTTACTGAAACACATATGGCCTTCCATTGCATGCACTGTCTATCCAATTGTTTCCAGGACCTCAATGGAGGCAGAAGAGTTAACTCTAAGGCCTTGTGGAAAGAAGTAAGGAGGCATCACATGTCCTTCATTGCGGACAACTCCTGAAGCCATGACAGCTGCAGGAAATTTTGTATACATAACACTTGGAACTTCAGAAGGGTCTGCACTTAACCAACTGTCATTTCTTTTGTTAACTTATTGATCTTAGTCAAAGTTTTTCTTATTTGAGAAAAACCAAATCAAATCTCTCAGTTTCTTTAAGAGCCTTTTAGATCTGATGTAGTGATTTCCTTTTGCTTTTTCTGACAAATTGACCTTTCCTCATCCTATAAGACTTACATCTGATGTCTTCGTGGACAACACTTCTACCTG
>NW_021833109.1:42500-58237 GCF_006345805.1 Octopus sinensis
TAAAGAAACATATCTATCTATCTATCTATCTATCTATCTATCTATCTATCTATCTATCTACCTATCTACCTACCTACCTACCTACCTACCCACCCACCTATCTATCTATCTATCTACCTACCTACCTACCTACCGACTTACCTACCTACCTAGGTAGGTAGGCTGGTAGGAGAGAGAGAGAGAAAGACAGAGAGAGATAGATAAGAGAAAGACAGAGAGAGAGAGATGAGAGAGAAAAAGAGAGAGATATAGCGAGAGAGAAAGACAGACAGACAGATAGATAGATAGATAGATAGATAGATAGATAGATAGATAGATAGATAGATAGATAGATAGATAGATAGATAGATAGATAGATAGAGAGAGTGAGAGGGAGAGAGAGATAGAGATAGATGAGAGATCATAGTACAAGATGAATATATGAAAGAAAGAATAGGGACAGGTGAACAGAAAAGGTCTGTGGGAAAGGTGGGTAAGAGCAATGGAAGGAAAAGAGTGTGACATTTAATTAGAGGGTGGGGATTGAGGCGGATGCAGTGAATATCAGTTTAGGGTGGGGGGTCGGGAAGGGACAGTAGTAAGGATACAATGTGAAATGCATGGTGGATGGGTGGATAAGTGGTATCATTAGTAGCAATTGAGTGAGTAGTACCACAGTTAAAAGATTGATGGAAGGATGGGTGTTAGAAGATGAGTTGTTGGGTAAGGCATGACTGGACTTCAGTTTTGCTGAGAAGGACAGGTTTTCACAAGTATAGAATATTGCCATTTATCTGAGACCACCTCTGAGAGGATCAACATCCTGAGGTCAGTTTTCGTTTCATCTCTCATCCTCATGGATCTCCCCCCTTCCAATGACTCCTTCTATGTTTAGTGACTGGGACTTCTTTATATAGCTGTTGTTATCTCAACTGCATCATACAGCAGTGCAATCTCCTCTCTTATACACCACATATGATGCCTCTTATGCCCAATTTTTCTCTCACTACCTAAGCACTGACATTGTACAGCCATCAGAGTAAAGGGTAAAGACCCCCTTCGGTCATGAATGACCATGGGATTGCACCTAGAAAGTTACCCTCCTAGACACAAGTCCGGGCAAGGTTGTTTATGGAAGGCCAGCAGTCGCCCATGCATACCAGCCTCCCCTCTCCACGCCACCAGTGTTATCCAAGGGGAAAAGCAAAGGCCAATACAGCTTGGCACCTGTGACGTCGCAACTCATTTCTACAGCTGAGTAAACTGGAGCAACGTGAAATAAAGTGTCTTGCTCAAGAACACAACACCCAGCCCGGACCGGGATTCGAGCTCACAACCTCACGATCGTAAGCTCGACGCTCTAACCACTGAGCCATGCGCCTATGCTAGCTGTAATTCTTTCCTATCATTCACTTGTGCTCTGCATTCAGAATCTGAATTTTTTGACCATTGTAGCATTGTGGTTTATGCATAGGCATCATACAATCTGCTTTTCCTTCTGAGAGAGAGAGAGAGAGACTTTTTGTTACCAACAGAGATAACAGTTCTCTGATCTTACCCAGCCAGTTCTTATACTAGCAACTATACTTTCAGTTCATCCTCTTCCACTGCTAATTAGGTCCCTTGGGTTGTTTGATTGTTTTTCTTTTTCTTTTCTTTTATTCTTTTCCTTTATTCTTTTCTTTTTTTCACTTGCTTTTGGTCATAGGAGTGTGGCCATGCGGAGGCACTGTCTAGGAGGGTTTACTCAAACAAATTGACACAAGTATTTACATTATTTAAAAGTCTGGTACTTTATTGTATTGTTCTCTTTTGGTGAACTGCTGAGTTATGGGGATGCAAACAAACCATCAGAACTGCCAAGTGAAGTGGGAACCATCACAGAGGCATGCACATACATATAAACATAAACTTGCACATAAATAAATACGTACACATGCACACACACACACACACACACACACACACACACACACGCATGCACACACACACACACACATACGCATGCACACACACACACACGCACACTCATGAAATTCATTTAAGAAATTTGCTTCCTAACCATATAGTTCTGGATTCAGTCCTACTGTATGGGAACTTGGGCAACTGATTTCTCCTGTAGCCTTAGGCTGAGCAAAGTCTTGTGAATGGATCTGGTAGAAGCATATTGTGTGTGTGAGTGTGTGTGTGTTAGTGTGTTTTCTCTTCTTGTTTTGATATCATGTGGTACCTGTAAATGAGCATCATTGTCATACAAGTGATGTAATTCATTTCTCATCTTCCATGAAAACATCCCAAGACATGTTGGAAACAGCAGAAGTTCGATGACAGGAAGGGCATCCAGCCACCGGAAAATTTGCCTCAGTTCATTCTGTCTGACCCACAAATGCACGAAGAAGTGAGTGTTAAAATGACAATGCCTAGCCTTGTGCCCAAATTTAAAACAATTACACTCAGCAAGTTGGCAGAAGCATTAGCATGTTGGACAAAATGCTTAGCACCATTTCTTCCAGCTCTTTACTTTCTGAGTTCAAATCTCAGTAAGGTTGACTTTGCCCTTTCATCCTTCTGGGGTTGGTAAGATAAGTTATAAGTCAGGCTCTGGGAGCAATGTAACTGATTTCTCTCTCCCCTCAGAATTGCTGGCCATGTACTGTAAATCCTTGAGTATATTCTGCCCTTGAGTATAATACGCAGGGGATTTTTAGGAGGCTGTACCTCTGAAAAACCTAAACCTTGTGTATAACATGCACCCCTTCTCTAACTGAATCATGCGTAATTAAGCCAACAGCACCTAGTCGGACAAACACTTCTGCGCATGTGTAATACAATAATGGTGATGTTCTTAACTGTTGGGAATGTAAATATGCTTAGAAGTTGTTTTTGTTACATGTTATTCTGTGTTCTTAATACTTTTATTTTAATAAATGATGCTTACTGTAAGTTATGGATGATTCTTTTATGACTTCATTGCTTTTAGGCTTAGCTTAATGTATTTTTGTGCCCAACATCCCAAAATGCATCTGAATAAATATTGCCGGACAGCAAATAGAGACTTGGACATTGCATAGAAAATATTTTTCATTTTTAACCTCGTATATAGTACGCACTAGGGATTTTGACTGTTAAATTTTGGGGAAAAAAACGGATTATACTCGAGGATTTATGGTACCTGTAGTAGAAAAAGTAAAAGAGAAAGTTGTTATTATTATTTTTATTATCTTCAATAATATCATCACAATAATTCTTTGGGAAAGAGCTTCAGTTTCAGAGAAATTTAAAAGAAAGATGTGAGGAGATTCTTAGTTTGGAGCCAAAGCAAAGATATCGGTAAGATATTGCGAAGAAGTGAGCTGAAGCAGATGAGGATGAAATGATAACTGCTGTATTTCCTGGTTTCAAGAGGATTCTGAGACTAGGCTGGATTAAGTGGAGCAACTGCTGAGGAAATTGGTTAGCTTGGGTTGGTGCCAAGAATGGTAGCTTGCAAAGAAGAAGATCTACCTCACCAACACCCAGCTACTCTTATTCTCCCACTCCTAACCTCCATCATATTACATATACACAAACACAAACACGCACAGACATATATATATATACATTCATACATATGTACATATATATATATATATATATATATATATATATATATATATTATATATATATATATATATATATACATATATATATATATATATATATATATATATATACATGCACACACATACATATATATGTGTATGTATATATGTATATATAAGAGCATCACACACACACATGTAAATATATATTATATATACATATATATGTATATAAGTATATGTGTGTGGGTGTATTTATACATATATATATGTCTGTGTGTGTATGTGCTTGTGTGTGTATGTGCTTGTGTGTGTATGTATATATGCATGCATATAGATACATACATACATACATACATACATACATACATACATACATATATATATATATATATATATTATATATATATATATATACATATATATATATATAATATATATATATATATATATATATATATATATATATATATATATGTATACACACACACCTACATATATACAAATATATATCTTTAGCTATCTGTATCAATCTATCTCTCTCTGTAACTCTCTCTCCCTCTGCCTGTCTGTCTGTCTGTCTCTCTATGTATCCATACACAAACACACACGCACAAACATACGTGCACACTTACACACTCATACAAGTCGTACAGACACCCAAACTTTTATGAAAGACTTCTGGCTGGCCTTGAAAGGCTCAGGTGAATTATACCAGCAGCATCATCACCACCACCACCACCACCACCACCACCACCACCACCACCACCACCACCATCACTGCGACTGCCACTATCACCAGCACCACTGCCACCACTACCACCGCCGCCACTGCTGCTACCACCACTGTTGCTGCCACCTTCCACCACCGCTACCACCACCGCTACCACCACCGCTACCACCACCGCTACCACCACCGCCACCACCACCGCCACCACCACCGCCACCACCACGCCACCACCACCGCCACCACCACCGCCACCACCACCACCACCACCACCACCACCACCACCGCCGCCACCACCACCACCATCAGGGCAACGAGAAACTCAGAGTAACAGATTTTGTTGAATTTTCTGCTGCTTTAAATAAAGTATATATATATATATGTATTTTATTATCCCATAAATAATGAACTAAAAGTCAGAGGGGGATGTGATAAACTACCTGCATCAATTTGCCTTAAAAGCAGGTAGTAATTTTACCTTCTCTTTATTCTTAGTGCAAGTTTTTGAAGAATGAAGTTTGATTTTAACAGTTATTTTTTCAAAGCTATAATGGAATTGACAAAGGAGCATACTCAGCATATTTTGCTTTATGACTTCAATAAAGGCAACAATGCAATGGAAAGTGTGAGGAATGTTAATGCAGTATATAGGGATTGAACAATAAGCATAAGCCAGTGTGAACAATGGTTCCAGAAATTCCAAGCTGGAAACTACAGCCTAGAAGATGAGCCTCATCCTGGAAGATAACTGTTGAGGAACTAGCAGAGAAACTTTGATTTGGTCATTCAACCATTCATCGACACCTGCATGCTGCAGGAAAAGTCAGCAAACTGGGTCAATGGGTTCCTCACAATCAAATCGCACACAGAGAGTGAATGTGTTCTCTTCTTTGCTGTCACGTCTCAAGAATGAACCATTTTTTGAACTGAATAGTGACTGGTGATGAGAAATGGGTTCTCTATAAAAATGTTGAGTGCTGACGACAGTGGGTAGAGAAAGGAGAAACAGCAGCATCCTAGGCTAAAGAAAGTCTTCACCCACGTAAGGTGTTATGTTTGGTGGGTTATGAGAGGTTTAGTCCACTTTGAACTTTTGAACCCCAAACTATACGATAACAAAGGAGATCTAAAGTGAGCAGTTTGAGGTGCTTAAGTCAGAGCTAGAAGAAAAACAACCATCTTTAGTTTCAAGATGAAAGGTATTCTTCCATCAGGATAATGCTCAACCACATACAGTGAGGATATCATTCTAAAGGCTGGAGCAGTTTGAATGGGAAATTTGCCGGACATTGCTCCATCTGATTATCATTTATTTCACAGTTTTCAAAAATCATTTGGATGGAAAAAATATGAATTGCGTAGATGAGGTCAGAACAGTACTGGAGGAGTATTTTTTGTCACAGACAAGTGAGTTTTGGAAGGAGCCTAGCAAGTCTACCAGATAGATGGAAGAGCATTGTAGAAAATGAAGGAGAGTATATTTTAGATTAAAAAGAACTTTGTTTATCTTAATTTTGAATTATTTATGGGATGACCCAATATATATTATTTATTTAAAGGACACAATACATGTCTTTTAAGTGCTACTAACACTTTCATGTGTTGAGAAAGGCTCAATTATATTCTTTAAGCACCTATCATAGCGAACTAAAAAAATTGAATAAGAGAAGAAACACAAAAAAAAACTCAGAAGGCAGCACAGAGAAAGTGCCGAAAGGTTAAAACCGGAAAATGAAAACATAAAAACTAAAATGTAAAAAGTAAAATGGTAAAAGAGTTATCCTCCTTAGACCTTAAATTATAAGGCTGGAGAGATATCAACAAGTTAATCGGGAATAGGTGGAATTTTCCAATTCTTCAAAATATATTTATACATATGTTTGCAATTGCTGAAAATTTCTGATCTAGAGAGTTAGATATTAGATCTGAAGAGGATCTGCACTCTTTCAGTTAAACAAAGCCTACATTTATTCAATCCATTAGCATAAAGAATGGATTTCTCAATTAGTTTCTACTTAATCACATGTGGTATTTTGTTATCTTTCAAAGTCCATATGTAGCTAGCCAGCTTTGTAGCTTTGCTTTTGTCCTTATGTCAGAAGGAAGCTATGTGACTGGCATAGCAATTTTTTAATTCTTCTTCATATAATCCAATACAGGTCTTCCTATCTGTTGTATTATTATTTAGGGCTGCAGTAATTTCTGTCTCATATATGATAGATTTAATCATACATTGTTGGTCAAGTGAACAGGATCCTGGATTATAACAGTTGCAACTGGATTTAGGCTATTGGTATCAACGATATGTAATGACATTCTTCATACTGGGCAACAGCTATATGATAATTTCACAGAATGCCTATTAAATATTTTCCTGTATCTGTGAATTGCTAGAAAGTGTTTGTCTGGGAAAGACAGAAATCTTTTACTTATGTTAGTTTTTATATTAAGGGAAAAGGGGGGGGGGGTGCAAACCAAATAATTTTTAGATGGAAACTGAAAGAAGCCCATTGTATATATACTCACACATGCATACACACATGCACATCTGTGAATGTACTTGTGTCTGTGTTTGTTCCCCATCTATGTTTGATAACTGGTTTCATATGTTTACATCCCTGTAACTTAGCAGTTTGTTAAAAGAGAGTGATAGAGTAAGTACCAGGCTTTAAAAAAAAAAGTAAAAGTACTAGGGTTGATGCAATCAACTAAAATATTCCTCAAAGCTGTGCCCTGCCGGAACAAATAAAAGATAAAAGATATTTACACACACACACGCACACACACATACACACACACACACACACAAACACACACACACACACACACACACATACACATGCAACCACATATATCTCAAGGCTGTGCCCCAGCATGGCTGTAGTCTAATGACTGATACATCTTTTCAAGTGAACATTTTTTGGACCTGTTAATACAGGGTCTGGATTTGGAGATGATTTCCCATTTGATGTCATAAGTGGTCCCTTTGTCTTTAAGTTTCCAGATTAAAGACAAAAGGGTTATTAAATGTCTATCATCATGGTACCAAAAATTCATAAGATGGTTGTTATATCTGGATTTAAATTTTCCTTGCACAGCTCTCATATAACATCTGATATCTGTTACAACCATTGTTGAAGTTTGCTGAAACCTGTGCTTCATAAACAACAGAAAATATATTGCACTCCTGTCTTAGAGGACATTTAGATTTGCCTCTACATATGCATCCAGGGAAGACTGAGTCATCGGTTGCTTATTGATATGACTTAACATTAGGAGGACAAGAAAAGGTAACTTTTATTGTGCCTGTTAAAAATTTTATTGTATATTTGGATTCTATTGTATCTCTTAAAAATACTTGGAAACCTCTAACAAATATATAAATTCAAGGAATGAGATTTTTTTATGTATGCTTGCATTTCAAGAAATACATCTTGTTGGAATTTAAAAGTAGTCCACCAGATACTTAGTAAACCATAAACATCTTGTTTATGTCTGTTTGACATCGAATTATTGTAATATTGGTTATCCCCCTTGTGTTTTTCTTCTTGTTTTCTTTACCAGTGTCTCTTGCTTAAATGCAACTGCTCAAAAGGTAATTAACAAATGGTGTTGTTTTCAGTTTGAAAAATGGCAGAATAGATTATTGGTAGCTGTATTTACAGGATTTGAGTTTTTTTTTATTATAGGATTATCACCTTGACCTTGACCTTGACCGACCAGTCCGTCAGGCGTCCATTTGACACCGCTGGTCACAGCATGCTGTCCACTCCTCTCTGGATTGCGCCTTTGTCATCCATGTGATCCCAATCGTCCTCCTGAAATCATAACTCCACCATCATACATACATACATACATACATATAGGATTATATATATATATATATATATATATATATATCATCATCATCATCGTTTAATGTCCGTGCTTTCCATGCTAGCATGGGTTGGATGACGCTAGCATATAAAACCATCAGAGAATCTATAAATCAGAAAAAACACTACTTGTATATCTATCAGTAGAGTGGGTATATGAATTGAAGTGTACAGTATTATATATCCATTATGGCCAATCTTACCAATCGGTTTCACACAAGAGGTTCAACAGAGTGTTAGGTAACAATCCGATTATGTAATGCCGTGCTCTTCAGAGATGTGAGTTATGAACCCCTAGTGTGAAACCGATTAGTGAGGCTGGCCATAATAAATATATAATACTGTACACTTCAATTGATATGCATATATATATATATATATATATATGCATATATATCTCTATCTATATCTATATACGAGGGGCGTTCAATAAGTAATGCCTCTGACCCACTTGCCGTTGTTTGATCTAGCTGAAATTTTGCATGTGCAATTATTTATATCTCTATAGATTAAGTGGCAAATTACAGCTCCGAACAAATTGTGGTTTCTGATTTACATGAGTTTGAAATGAGTCAAGTGGGAAATGGAGCCTGTTGAGTGTCGAGCAGTGATCCGGTTTTTGTATTTGAAATGACGCACACCACAGGAGACTTTTGATGAAATGAAAGTAACTTATGGTGATGATGCCCCATCATATGACCTTGTAAAATGCTGGCATCGTGAATTCAAACATGGTCGGAACTCTGTGGAAACAGCTCCCAGATCTGGTCGCACCCCTTCTGCCATTGATGAGGCATCTGTCCGTCAAGTTGAGGCTGCCATTTTGAAAGATCGACGCATAACTATTCGCCAAATAGCCCATGAGGTCAAGATTAGTACCGGGTCTGTGGAAACTATCATTCATGACCATTTGCATATGCAAAAGGTGTCTGCCAGATGTATTCCCAGGTTGCTCACACTTTTCCAGAAGCAAGAACGCGTCGAGTGCTCGAGGATGAATTTAGGGATGTGCCAAGAAGATGAGTCAAAATTTTTCTAAAGACTGATTACACAGGATGAGACCTTGGTTCATCACTATGATCCAGAGACCAAAGCCCAGTCAATGCAGTGGAAGCACCATGACTCACCTCCTCCAAAGAAGGCAAGGGTGCAGCCCTCCGCTGGCAAGGCCATGCTCACAGTCTTCTGGGACCAGGACGGAGTAGTGATGACAGATTTCCTGGCAAAGGGTACCACAATTACAGGAGCCTATCATGCTTCACTTTTGAGGAAATTAAGAGAAGCTAGCAAAACCAAGAGGCGGGGCAAGATCAGCAAAGGCATCCTCCTCTTGCAGGACAACGCTCCGGTTCACAACTCGCGTGTCGCCAGATCAGAAGCACAGGCATGCGGCTATGAACTCTTCCCCCATCCCCCTACTCTCCTGACCTTGCATCCTCTGATTTTCACCTCTTTCCAGCCATGAAGTTGTTTTTGAAAGGAAAGCGTTTCCCAGATGATGCAGCCTTGATTTCTGAAGTCACATCGAGGTTGGAGGACCAAGCTGGGGTCTTCTACGAAAATGGTCTCCAGAGCTGCATCAAACGATGGGAGAAATGCGTAACTTTGGTTTTTTCCTATGTAGAAAAAGACTAATACCTGTGCCAAGTTTCGTTGCTCTACTGCTATGGGAAGTGGATCAGGGGCATTACTTATTGAACGTCCCTCGTATATATTAAGATATATATGCATACATACATACATACATGGTGGCTGCTCCCTCGCTATCGAGTATGGCCATTGCACGAAGCTTAATCAATGTTGTTATCGTGCAATGCCTGTGCAAGAAGATTTTTTTTTAAAGTGAGGAAAGGCTGTGCACTGAGTCAATCCCACCCACTAAGCAACAGCAGCCATAATCTGAAAAGAAGAACAAGTCAACATCATCGGTAACCACATACATACATACATACATACATACATACATACAAACATGTATATATATATATATACCGCAGTAAACACATAAATGTGAAACAAGGTGGAAAAAAGGTACTCAAATACCAGTGGTAGAGTAATATACTTTATTTAAAGCAGTGGAAAATTCAACAAAACTGTTACTCTGAGTTTCACGTTACCGTTCGTCAGACAGTTTTTTCTAGCAAAAACTGTCCGACGAACGGGACGTGAAACTCAGAGTAACAGGTTTTGTTGAATTTTCCACTGCTTTAAATAAAGTACATATATATATATATATATATGTAATCATTTAACGTGTTTTCTATGCTGATGTGGGTTGGACTATTTGACAGCATCTGATGACTACAGAGCTATACAAAGCCCCAACATCAGCTTTGGCATGGCTTCTATGGCTGGATGCCCTTCCTAATGCCAATTACTTCACAATATGTAACGAGTGCCTTTTTCGTGCCACTGGCGCCAGTGGGGTTGCCAAGTAACTTACAAGACAAGTAACTTACAAGAGAGGAAAAAAAAAAAGAAAAGATCTCCTCGACTTGGTGGAAGGTATTTGTGGGGAGAGGAGAGGTGGCTTTATGTCAGTTGTTGAAGTCTAAAGTGTTGTAGAGGGACAAATACAAGGGCCTTGCCATTGAAGAGGTACATGACAACTCCATATTATATAAGATTATACAAGGGTGGGTGAGATAGGCTGAAAGAGCCATAAAGACTTTGGAGACAGGGTGCCAGAGAATACTCTCAGGGTACAAGAAGGTATGTAGAAGAGAGAATATCAACAGTAGATCAGGAGGGAAGGAAAGGGTAGGTACTTTCATAAGAGTGTGGGAGGAAAGTGACAGATGATTAGAGAAGAGGCTAGAGATTGATGTAGTAAAGGAATAACAATGTGAATGGTATGGTTTATGTTAAGTATCAGTATGGGAGGAGGAGTAAGAAAGACAGAAGTGGCTCTGGAGGTGGGAGGTGACAACTGGCGACACATGTATGGACTGTTGTAGTATCATAAATCTGTAGATAGATCAAAAAGTAAGGAAACAATGTTCCAACCACATTTTAAAGCAATATTTTATACAGTTGATGTCTTCCATATGCATCTCATGCCTACTCCAGTGCAGTCATTTTTCTTGCACACCATACATCCAGTTTTCATCTCAGCTCATTTGTGCTATCATACTCAAGTAAACTAACATTACACATCCAGAAGAGCATGCTCGTTTCATTTCTTTCTAATCTTTTCAAATCCTTTGTGCACTCAAGGTTCATGTTATGTTACCAAGAAGCATTGCAGATTCTGTAAAAGCATTGTACAAACTAGGCATCTCTTTAACAGAAAAAAACAAAACAAAAACAAATATCTATATTACCAACAAATTATCGGCACAGGAGGGGCTGTGGTAAGTAGCTTGTTTACCAACCATATGATTCTGGGTTCAGTCCCACTGTGTGGCACCTTGGACAAAGTGTCTTCTACTATAGCCTCGGGCTGACCAAAGCCTTGTGAGTGGATTTGGTAGACAGAAACTGAAAGAAGCCCATCGTATATATATATATGTGTGTGTGTTTGTGTGTCTGTGTTTGTCCCCACAACATCACTTAACAACAGATGTTGGTGTGTTTACATCCCTGTAACTTAGTGGTTCGGCAAAAGAGACTGATAGAATAAGTACTAGGCTTACAAAGAATAAGTCCTGGGGTTGATTTGCTCGACTAAAAAAAGGCGGCGCTCCAGCATGGCCGCAGTCAAATGACTGAAACAAGTAAGAGTAAAAAAGTAACAAAGGCAATAACTCTCCAGTTTCAATCATGTTCATACATTGACTACTATGTTTTCAGGTTACTCACCTAATACACCCTCTCACACATACCACCTCCATATATATGTACAGTATATACATACATACATGTATGTCGTGAATATGTACATACAGTTATGTATTTATATGTATATCTTTATATGTATATATGTATTTACATCATCATCATCATCATCATCATCATTTAGCGTCCGTTTTCCATGCTAGCATGGGTTGGACGGTTCAACTGGGGTCTGGGGAGCCCGAAGGCTGCACCAGGCCAGTCAGATCTGGCAGTGTTTCTACAGCTGGATGCCCTTCCTAACGCCAACCACTCCGAGAGTGTAGTGGGTGATTTTATGTGCCACCAACACAGGTGCCAGACGAGGCTGGCGAACGGCCACGCTCGGATGGTGTTTTTATGTGCCACCGACACAGGTGCCAGACGAGGCTGGCAGACGGCCACGCTCGGATGGTGTTTTTATGTGCCACCGACACAGGTGCCAGATGAGGCTGGCGGACGGCCACGATCGGATGGTGTTTGTTACGTCCCCAAAGCACGGAGGCCAGTCTATGCGGTACTGGCTACGGCCACGTTCGGATGATTTTCTTGTGTGCACCGGCACTGGTTACCACAAAGATACAAATTCCATTGATGTTCATCTATTTTGATTTGTTTTGATTTGATTTTCACTTGCCTCAACAGTCTTCACAAGTGTCACAAGAAGGAAGGTATGCACAGGTGGACTGACTACGTCCCAGGTAGGGGCCACGGGTTATGTCCTGACTAGTCTTGCGGGTCTTCGGATGGTCTTTTTATGTGCCACCGACAGGTGCCAGATGAGGCTGGCGAACGGCCACGATCATATATATATATATATATTATATATATATATATATATTAATATATATAGATATACATACACACCCCAAATATGTTAGCTGAATCCAGTCGTCTCGAGTCGTCCTGCTTTGCGAGGATGATCCGGTTCTTGACTGAAGATTAAGAGGCTTTGAATGACCTGTCCGTGTTTTTTGTATTGTCTATTTGGATGTTTGCGTTCTTGTCCCATTTTGTATATATATATATATATATATATATATATATATACAGTGACGTATGTACACTTTGTTCTCTTATAGTAAGTACACATTTCACTAAACTTTGTATGACTTCAACACACTCTCTGCCCCCTCTCTCACATTTCTTTGCCTTTCTTACTTTGCACTTCACTGTCCCTGATCCTTGATTCTTCGGTCTACATGCTCTCTTTCTTCTCCCCTCCTTAAGTCCTTGTTCCTCTTTTCCTCTCTCTTCTCCCCTCCTTAATTCTTTTTTCCTCTTTTTCTCTCTCTTCTCCCCCTCCTTAATTCCTTTACTCCTCTTTTTCTCTCTCTTCTCCCCTCCTTAATTCTTTTTTTCCTTTTTCTCTCTCTCTTCTCCCCCTCCTTAATTCCTTTACTCCTCTTTTTCTCTTCTCTTCTCACGTGACTGCTGGCCAACCATAGCCCTTTTGCTTCAGACCACAGGCACGGTAACATCCATCGTTGTTATCATCTGCCGTAAGGCTTAATTCTCAAATACACTAGCTGAATCCAATTTGTCTCGAGTCGAAAGACGCCTGTTGTCTCAATGCTCTCACATATCTTGCTGCAACCCCAACAATGATCCTCTCCTAGCTTTCTCTCCATCATTTGTAGCAATCACCAAACCTCTGTATCATTTCACCTATTCTCACTACCTTCAAAACCCCTCAAGAGTATATCCTAATTCGACATCTTTGCCATCATCTCTCTCACTATCACTCTCCTTATATCATTCTCTAACTTACTCTCCTTTCCTTTCTGACTCTGGGTTGCCCTTGTGTCTACTCTACAGCTAAAAATCTATCTTTGTCCCTCTGTAACCTTTAATCTCTCAAGTAGCATGAAGCTACCCCGCCTCTTCAATACTGCACCTCCTTCAAATTGATGGGGTTTCACCTTTTTTTTTACCTCTTTTCATGTCTTGCAAGTTACTTGGTGACTCTGTCAGTGCTGGTGCCACATATAAAGCACCCATACATGCTGTATAGTGGTTGGTGTTAGGAAGGGCATCCAGCCATAGAAACCATGCAAAAAAGACTATGGAGCCAGGTGCAACTCCTGAATTTGCAAGTTCCTATCAAACCATCCAACCCATGCCAGTATGAAAAATGGACGTTAAATGATGATGATGATAGACATACTTTTCTATCTGTCTGTCTGTCTGTCTGCCTGCCTGCCTGCCTGTCTGCCTGTCTGTCTGTCTGTTTGTCTGTCCATCTATCTATCTCCTATTGGTGCAACAGCTGGTACTCACAAACTGCTATAAACATTATTAAGCAAGGCAACAGCTCCAAGACTTATGACTAGTTTGAAATCTGTTAAAACCTGCGATGCACTGGTCTCTGGCAGGAAAACAGCATTCCTGACAAGCTGTAGTGATACTTGTATGATACAGGATATGAGGCACTGAAGCCATCACCCTTTATAACAGAAGAGGTCATGAAGAATTAACATATTTAGTGATTTGGGTCATGTCAGCAAAAAAAATATAATGGCCTGTAGTTAGCATAAATATGTGTGTGTGTATACATACATATGTATATATGTGTGCATTCTACATATACATATATACATACAAATATATATATATATATATATATATATATATATATATATATATATATATATATATACACATATATATGTATATATATATATATATATATATATATATATATATATATATATATATATATATATATACACATATATATGTATATATATGTGTATGTACATATGTATATACATTTATGTGTATGTACATATGTTATATATCTATATGTGTGTGTGTATGTGTGTGTGTGGAGGCACATGGCTTAGTGGTTAGGGTGTCAGCACCATGATCGTAAGATTGTGGTTTCGATTCCTGGACCAGGCAACGCATTGTGTTCTTGAGCAAAACACTTCATTTCATGTTGCTCCAGTCCACTCAGCTGGCAAAAATGAGTAATGCTGTGATGGACTGGTATCCCGTCCAGCTGGGGAACACATATCCACTCCAGCATTTTTTTTCTTTACCTCTGGTACTTTTTCTACCAGTCACTTTTGCCAGACTGCTAAGTTATGGATAAGTAGAATAACCAACACTGGCTGGTGGGGGACAAACACAAAAACAAAGACATGCTCACACATACACACACACACACACACACACACACACACACACACACACATGACAGACTTCTTTCAGTTTCCTTCTGCCAAATTCACTCACAAGACTTTTGGTTTGCGCAGGGATATAGTAAAAGGCTCTTGCTTAAGGTGCCACACAGTGGGACCAACCACGAAATTATGTGGCTGGGAAGCAAACTTCTTACCACCATGTAAAGTGAAACCGAGATTGCTGGCAAAACGCAGGTCGTGTCTTTAACAGCAGCAGGTGGAGGAGGTCCTGTTTGGCAAGAGAGAAAACTATTCTGAGAAATGTGCATCAACTGAAGGAAATGGGGTGGTGGTGGTAAAGCTTCTTGACACCACAAGACCCATTTGAATGAACTGCACAGGGAATCTACATCTCAGTACTTTCCATTTGTGATGACAAAATATGAACTCTTATTGGAATGTACTGAAAATTCCACACAACCTTAGCTTTGTTGTCTCATTTTATTTAACACACACACACACACACAACACACAACACACACACACACACACACACACACACACACACACACACATTCCAGTATTCATTAAAGTATAGTAGTCCATGGCATTTAAACCTGGTGAGTTTAGATG
>NW_021833110.1:0-2500 GCF_006345805.1 Octopus sinensis
TTCGCTTGTGGCAGGCGATATGTGCATGTAGGAAATTAGAAATGTATGCGTACATACATACATACATACATACATACATACACACCTGAACATCAAATACACACACGCATACATATACAAATTTATATATATATATATATATAAGTAAAAGAGTTAAAAGATAGAGCATATTTTGATTCGTTGTCTGTGACTGATTCTTCTGTAATCATTCTAGTAACACGTATTTCTTGCACTCTAGTTAATCTTCTCACCAGTGTGGACTATACGTCAACAACTGAGCCCCTGCACCACCAACAAGAAAATCCTCACCCATATACGAGCTTGAAACTCTCGCTGTCGACGTCCGTAAAATCAATTACGAAAAATAAGTTTATGTGCCAAGAAAAGAAAGCAGCTACGTCAACGGCAACAGGAATTTAAAACCTCGGGCGAAAACCGTAATTTAGTACTAATTGTTTATGTAAAATTTATGTATTTGTCAAATTAAAGATTCTTTAATTTTCTCAACACAGCTGCGTTCGTACGTAATCTTATTTGACCTACCAATCACTGCTATACATTTCGGTTTCATACCATCTCTCGTTTGTCACTTTATCTGCTAGGAATAACAGCTAAATCTTTATATATTTATATATATATATATATATATATCTTTCTTAACTACACACAAGGGGCTAAACACAGAGAGGACAAACAAGGACAGACAAACGGATTAAGTCGATTACATCGACACCAGTGCGTAGCTGGTACTTAATTTATCGACCCCGAAAGGATTATAGGCAAAGTCTACCTCGGTGGAATTTGAACTCAGAACCTAACGGCAGACGAAATACCGCTAAGCATTTCGCCCGGCGTGCTAACGTTTCTGCCAGCTCGCCGCCTTTTCATATATATAGCTTTAACTGTTATCTAAGACATTCAAGGGAAACCGACTGTTTTATATTCGCTTATGTTGCTTTATATAGGCAGATTATCTTATATAGTTCTCTGATATCGGGGGTTGTGTTGGCTAATGTTGCCTTGAATGATCAGAAACTGATGAGAAATATAAAAAGAATCAAAACACAACGAAGATTTATGTGATGAAATGTATTTGATCAGTGAAGCAATTACGCAGTTTTTTTTCTGTGCAACAACAACGGCAAAACCAATGCCAAGTGCATAGCCTTTCAGTAACCGAATTTGGAGCTACATCATAAGCACCTGAAAGATGGCCAATTGGTAGAATTGTTAGCACACTGGGAAAATTGCGTAGCTTTATTTCTCCTGACTTTGCGGTCAGAATTAAAATTCCGCTGAGATCGAATTTGACTTTAATCCTTTCGGTGGTTGATAAAATAAGTACCATTTGAGCACCGGAGCTGATGCCAATGACATAACTCCACCCCTACGAACTTACTAGTTTTTAGCCGAAATTTTAAACCAATATTCTAATGGATCCGAGATATTCTATGGAAGCTGTTAGAATTAATGTGACGACTTAATGGGATACGACAATGAGAGACGACGTAGTCACTCGACCGGAAAATAGGAGTGACATTCCCTAAAATCATTCCCCACTGTTTATTGTAGCTCTGGGATTCCTACTCGTTAGAAGCGTTCGTTGTCACAGCTGGAATTCTTGTGATCATACAACAACGGAAATGGACATTCTGTGTCATTAACAGAATCCAATCTCTTTTAAGTTCAGGGAATTAATTGCCTGTCACCCACTTTCAGCCATTCCCGGAAAACCTGAAATGTATCACCGACGCTGTGCTTAATCTCTCTGAATCATATGAAAGGAAACTATGTTTATAAATATTTAGAATAACATAAAGACCCCACGGGAGAGACAACGTAAATCAAATGTATTAATTCCACGTTTTCAATGAAGGGAAAGGAGTTTAATGTTTCACTTGTTAGCACTTCATTAGAAGGAAGGTAAAATAAAAGCAATAATTGAATAAGATAAGGTTTTAAGAAAAAAACTAAATGAGAAACTAGTTTGAAAAAAGACTAACGTATATAGACTATATTTAAGGGATTAGGAATTATGTACATTGTTTACATTATTTACATTAGACGGATATTTGTCCTCATCTTGTTTGTTGTTAACACAACGTTTCGGCTTATATACCCTCCAGCCTTCATCAGGTGTCTTGGGGGAAATTTCGAACCTGGGTTCTCATTCCTAAGGTATTTTTCGATATTATTATTATTATTATTATTATTATTATTATTATTATTATTATTATTATCATTATTATTCAGGTTACTGCCTGGAATCGAAATCTTGGGGTTAGCAGCCCACGCTCTTAACCATTACGGCATATGCCCGTGGGCAGACTATTTGGAATCCGATGGTATGGACTCTGCTCTTGATTTTGAATACGGTACTTGTCCATCAGCCGGTTGAACTGCATGATCTTCAGGTGCATTTGTCTGAAAAGATTTTGTTGCAAACATTCCTGCCTTGTTTGCGAGCTTAGTAGCAAATTCACTTTACCATCTGAAATCT
>NW_021833110.1:7500-10000 GCF_006345805.1 Octopus sinensis
TATTATTATTATTATTATTTTTGGCTGTCTTCGCCTGTCCTTAAGGATATATTCTCTTTATTTCGTTTTTCTCCTTCATCCGTCCACGGAGATCCAGAGCTTCCTTCGATTACTACATGTTCCAAGTTCACAAATTTCCTTATTTAAATTATGAATCATATCCCTTTCGATTATATCGATATGATTACAAGACCCCTATCTAGACGATATTTTCTGTTTGGTCGACACTAATTTTGAAATTACTTGAAACCCTTGCTCTTCTCATATCAATGTACAACTGGCTGGCTGCGTGTAAACATCGGAGTGGGCAAAAACAGACCTACACGATCTAAAGTCTGGCCTCCTGATTTCCCTTTCCTGGTCATAATCTCCTGGAACGAAGTAAAATTAAATGAACTACTACACAGCTTTATGCATAAACTCGATATTGGCATAGTAGCCATAATCCGATTAAGATGAGCGAAAGCCATCACAATCACTGCTTAATAAAGCTATCCTAAACTAAAATTTTCGATATGGCGTAATTCAGTGGAGACGTAAGTTCACTTACTTCACTTTGCTTCCTTTATTAGTTATCTGCCCTTAATTTTTATTTCCATTTTTTATGCCCATAAGCTGAACAATTTATTTTCTTGTTACCCTTATTTATAATTATATATATATACATGTGTGTATGCATGTGTGTGTGTATATATGAATGTATGTACGTGTGTGTGTGTGTGGTGTGTGTGTGAGTGTCTGTGACTGCGTTTGTCTACGCTATCGCCTGACAACCGATGCTGGTGTGTTTATATCCTCGTCAGCTAACGGCTCGGTAAAATAGACCGATATAAAAGATATAGGCTCACAAAGAATAAGACTTGTGGTCAATCTCTTCAACTAAGTCTAAAAATGGTTTAACCCTTTAGTGTTCAGATCCTCTGTAAATGTAATGCTTTTTTATTTAAATTGTTTGAATTAATCATGCATTACCTCATAGCTTTGGGTTTCAATGATGTGATTGTTTATTTTTAGACTGTCAATGTAGGTTAGGTGTGAGAGGCTAGATATGGCCAGTTTGAATTAAAATATGTAGATATTTGGGCCGGATTTGGCCAGTTTAAATACTAAAGGGTTAAGGTAGTTCAGAGCCATTTGGCATCTTCTTTCACAGCATGTGCCAAGGCCTGTGTACTTACTCGCTTACCTTGAATTAAATTTTAATATAACATCACCGCCGGATTGAATGGTACTGTCCAGGTGTTGAACCTTATGACATGCTGGTGATAAAGGTATGTTGGATTGTTGGTATGGCTGTTTTTGTATACGTGAATAGTACCAGGCTCACAAAGAATAAGTCCTGCGGCCAATTTCTTGACTAAAACCCTTTAACCCTTTAGTGTTCAGATTACTCTGTTAAATGTAATGCTTTTTTATTTAATTGTTTTGATTAATCATGCATTACCTCATAGCTTTGAGGTTTCAATGATGATTGTTTATTTTTAGACTGTCAATGTAGTTAGGTGTGAGAGGCTAGATATGGCCAGTTTGAATATAAAATATGTAGAATATATTGGGCCGGATTGGCCAGTTTAAATACTAAGGGTTAAGGTGTGGTGCTCTAGCATGTATGCTGTGAAACGACCGAAAACAAGTGAAAGAATAAAAGAATAAAAGAATATACATATGGGTTGAAAAAAGTGTAGAGAGCTTACGAGAGCTCGTACAAATTAAATTTTTAGATATGAAAGATGGAGGTGGAAACAGCACATGAATCATTTCGATTTAGAAAGAAATTAAAGAAAAATATTTTAACAATTATATTAAGAAAGTATAAAACATTACTGGCTTCGATGATGAATTATCTCTTATCAAATATTAATGGAAATTTAAAAGAATTTGCAGTAAAGACAGTCCGCCCTCTGTGGACAAAACATGTTTGGAGATTTTTCCAGTGAAGTCTTCTTTAAATATAGTTTTGTATAAAGTTCAAAGTGTTTGAGAGAAAGAAAGGAGGCGTAGTTGTCTATTGTCTAAAAAATATGTGTGTTTCTGCCGAGGGAAAGGTTTATAACCATTTATTGAATGGGTTTTATGTCCAGCTGTGCGTGAATGTGTGTGTTAGTGTGTGTGTGTGAGGGTGAATTGTGTTGAATGTCCTTTGGAATGTGACCAGCTGTGTGTTAATGGGTGTGTATGTTTGTTTTATTATTACCCACAAGGGGCATTGGGTGTGTATGTTGTGCTGAATGTCTTGTTTTGACGGGAATTAAGATTTTCCTCCGTTTTGATGTGTGTATTTGAACAGCAATGTTTTCCGTTGAGTGACTCCAGCAGTCTGAGAAGCAACTCACAGAGGTCTTTCTAGACAATAGACAACTACACTCCTTCGCTTTCTCCCTAACACCTTGCACTCTAAACCAATCTAAATTTAAAGAAGACTTCCACGCAAAAATTTCCAGAAATATTTTGCCCACTAAGCAGAGAACAAACTGTTTTTACTTAAGATTTTTATTAATTT
>NW_021833110.1:17500-20000 GCF_006345805.1 Octopus sinensis
AAGTGTACAAGACGGCAACGGGATATCAACTACGACCCTTTTGCAGCGCCTCCGTCACTGATGAACAAGAAGTAAGGTGTCACATTGTACATGGAAAAATGTATGGAATATTTACAAATGGCGGATTCTACAACATCTATATATGTGACATATTGTTGTGGTAAATAAAGTGATACTTTTTAGCCACTAGTAAAATATTGATTTCAAATATTGACATAAGGCCAATAATGCAGTGGAAGGAGTAAGTTGATTACATCGAATCCTAATCTTCAAATAGTACCTGGGCGTAATTTGAACTCAGAGCTTTAAAAAACAGAAGAAATGACGGTAAGAATTTTGTCCAGAGTGCTGAGGATTGTGTCAGCTCGCCTTGCCGAGCAGTAGAGTATTATTAACAAGCTAAGGCAATATTTTACTAGTGACTAAAGAGTATCCCTTTAAACGCGATAGCTGAACCGCGATATGGCGAGGGGTTACTGTTGTACAGAATACTAATGGCATGGCAAACTGATGCACCGTAAAACGAATCGTATCCACAGGGGGAATATTGGCTTGCAACATTCAGAATTTGAACCAGGGACATGATGTACATATTCTTGAAGCACTCCGTCGGTTACGACGACGAGGGTTCCGGTTGATCCGAATCAACGGAACAGCCTGCTCGTGAAATTAACGTGTAAGTGGCTGAGCACTCCACAGACACGTGCACCCTTAACGTAGTTCTCGGGGATATTTAGCGTGACACAGAGAGTGACAAGGCCGGCCCTTTGAAGTACAGGTACAACAGAAACAGGAAGTAAGAGTGAGAGAAAGTTGTGGTGAAAGAGTACAGCAGGGATCACCACCATCCCCTACCGGAGTCTCGTGGAGCTTTTAGGTGTTTTCGCTCAATGAACACTCACAACGACCGGTCTGGGAATCGAAACCGCGATACTATGACCACGAGTCCGCTGCCCTAACCACTGGGCCATTGCGCCTCCACTGATGATGTACATAAACCATTAGTTCACGGAACTTCGTTCACATTGTTACTATTTGAATATATGATCGACATAGAGAAATAAAAGTTCAGCTAAACGATATTCGGTGTTAGGTTATGTGTAACTAGTAACATCTGAAATAATGTTGAAACAAAAGAGACACAGATTATTTAGATTAGCGATTAGATGAACACGAAAAGCAACTTAAAAATCAATAAGTAAGAGACAATGATTGAATAAATATATCGTGTGTATAAATACATCCTCCCTCTCTCTCTCTCTCTCTCTCTCTCTATAATATATATATATATATCTATTATATATATATAATATATATATATAATATATATACTATATATATTGAAACAACATATACGTGGAAGTGTGTAAACAATTCCTTAGTTAATAAATAGATATATAGATATATAGATAGACAGTTAGATAGATAGATAGATAGATAGATAGATAGATATGTATGGATGTATGAATGTATACGGTGAGGACGCATGGTTAAGTGTTTAAAGCGTCGGGTTTATGATCGCGTGTTCGATTCTCGGACTGGGCCGCGTTTGTTTTGTGCTTGAGCAAGACACTTCATTTTACGATGGCCCACATCGCTCAGCTGTAGATATGAGATCCGACGTCACTGGTAAAATTTCCACTTAATTTCTTATTTTGATTTTCCTAAAAGTTTCGTTGCGTTTTGCAACCTTTTCAATAGTATTGACTCTCACCGTTATTTACACTGCGTTTTGTGCGCATGTGCACAAACAAACAAAAAGGAAAGTAATAAGTGGAGATTTTACCGATGAGTGTGTTACATTATATGGCACAAAAAGAAAATGACACTCTCCGCTGACACAACATCATATATATATATATATATATATATATAATATATATATATATATATAATAAAGTTATCCAAACAAGAAAACACAAAAAAAAACAACACGCGAGGACGTGGAACAAAAATAGTATTATTGGACGCTCAGGAAAGAAGGAAGAAGGAGGGTTTAACATTTCGAGCGCGAGCTCTCTTCGGAACATAGGAGAAGGAAATCCCGAGAAGGGAAGACAGAGGAAAAAAATCGCCAACGGTACACACGAGGTCACAGTTAAACCAAAATGAAAACAACAAAAGAAAACACAACAACGTAAGGACGTGGAACAAGTATAGTGTTATTGGACCCTCAGGAAAGGTAAGAAAAAAGGAGGGATCAACGTTTCGAGCGGAGCTCTTCGTCAGAAACTAAGGAAGAGGAAAGATCCAAGGAAGAGAAGACGGAGAAAAAACATCGCCAACAATACACACGCGCTCACACACACACCACACACATACATACACAACAACACTCACACCACACTCACACACACTCACACACACACACCCACATGTATTATAGATATATATAATATATATATATATATAATATATATATATATATATACTGTCTGAACACGTCAATACTGCAATATTGACCGTATGGTTAAGAAGGGAATGGTTTGTTTTATTGTGT
>NW_021833110.1:30000-32500 GCF_006345805.1 Octopus sinensis
CCACTGGGAGGTGGCCCTCGAAGTCGCTGGAAATGGAGATCTCCAGGTCCAAATTCTTAAACGGCTGCTACTACTACTACTACTACTACTACTACTACTCCTGCTACTACTACTACTACTATTACTGCGGCTGCTGCTACTACTACTACTACTACTACTACTACTACTACTACTACCACTGCTGCTGCTGCTGCTGCTGCTCTGCTGCTGTTGCTGCAACTGTTACTTCTGAATCAATATTTCGGAAAGCTACGTTAACGGGATTATGTTATAATAAAATTGGTTTGTTACTTTATTTATTTATTTATTTATTTACTTATTTATTTATTCCTTCTTTTGGCAAAAAAACATCTTCAGTTCTCTAATGCTGTTTGTCTCTCATTCAGTGTGTCATTTTGCACTCTCCTCTTTCTCCTCTCTCTCTCTCTCTCTCTCATCTTTTTTCACAAGCCTTCTTTCCCTCACGTTCATTCTTATGCTTTCTCTCTCTCTCCCTTTCTTCTTCCCTCGCACTATCATCATATCCCTCTCACTCCCTTTCTTCTCTCTCTCTCCTCTCTCTCTCTCTCCATCCTTCTACCTCTCTTCACTTACGTCGTATGGCGTATTGCGTGAGAAGATTTACTCTCCAAAAAGTAAGATTTATCTAATTATACATCGGTGAAAAAATGTAATCAGTACACACACGCATAAACACACACTCACATACACACACGCATAAATACACACGCCCATGCATATATCTCTATATTTATATATATATATGTAATATTTCATATATGTATACACACATATGTGGGCGTGCTAATATTTGTGTGTATATGTATATACCTATGCGTGTATGCGTATGTATATATATGCATATGCATATATCTATCTATTTATATGTACATATATACATATATACATATATATATATATATATATATATATATATATATATGTGTGTGTGTGTGTGTGTGTGTACAAGTATGTATGTATATGTTATATGTATGTATGTATGTATATATATATATACATATATACATACATACATAGATACATACATATACGTATGTGTGTGTGAACATACGCACATACATGCACGTGGATAATGATAAACTGTGGACATAAATACTACCGTATCACGCAAAAATCTGTGTTGTATCCATCAGCCACCGATATCCGTCCTGGATATAAACCTTTTGTCCATCGTTGTGATCGATATTGTTGATCAATTGACAATTATATGTGGTTGCGAAAACAGAAACAGTTCATTTCTCAAAGCAATGTTTTTACACGCTCTACATATGCATACATATATATACACACGTATATACATGCATATACATATACGTAGAATATGTACATATCCACATTGGTTGGTCACTTATAGAACAAATAATTGTCGCTATTGACGATAGGGGAATATATTGACAGCAAGGTTACTGCAAAAGTTAAGTCGATAACATCTTGTACAAAGTCAACAACTGCAATCAATATCAATGCCAAGGAACCGAGAGACAACCAGAAGGAGGATATCTGTTTCAGCAGTGTTAACAAGGTTTTATATCAGAGAAACCGTCTATTAGATGGTTGGATTAAGAAAGTGTTATACGTGTTTCACTCACACTGGACATAAAGGTTCTAACTCCTTGCATTATTGTTTGAGAGCCGTTTCATTAATGAATGTGGGAGACAAAATGCAGTCGGTTTGTTGGTGTGTTGTTAACATGAGAAGACAGGCTTGGTTGTGTGGTAAGACACTTGCTCCCCAACCACATGGTTCCGGGTTCGCCCTAATGCGAGTGTCTTCTGGTATAGTTGCGGGCTGATCAGAGGAATGTCAGTGGATTTGGTAGACAAAATCTGAAGGGAGCTTGTTGACTCTACGCTGCTTTCATCCATCATTTGATGGACACTGTGTTTACTCTTCATGTTTTGCAGTACCCATGCTCGGCATCTTAGGTTGTTGAGGCCGTAGACTTTGATGCTGGAAACATTATCATACCACATGACGTACAGAATTACAAGGTGTCAGGAAAATCACGAGGAACTCATACGTACATGCGCACACACAATCTGAACTCGGAACGTAAAAACAGACGAAATACCTATTTCTTTACTACCCACAAGGGGCTAAACACAGAAAGGACAAACAAGGACAGACGAACGGATTACGTTGATTATATCGACCCCAGTGTGTAACTGGTTAACGATTCTGCCATCTCACCAACTTATGAAGATAAGCATATTATAAGAAACGTACGCTCGCTTCAGCGTACATACAGACATACAATAAGACTTACCTATATACAGGCCTACATACCTGCTCATATTGACAGTTTTTTTTTTGCAGACGAAGAAAATCACGAGCTAACGATTACTGATCGAATACAATCAGGTAAAGAAACGTAGTGCTTGGTTCATGGGGCAAGCGTTTTCCTAAATATTTAACATGGCTCAGTGGTTAGAGCGTTGAGCTTACGATCGTGAGGTTGTGAGCTCGAATCTCGGACCG
>NW_021833110.1:37500-42500 GCF_006345805.1 Octopus sinensis
CACACACATATATGTATATATATATACAAGTATGAATGTACAAAAAAATACACGCACACAGAGCTATGATAGATACATAGATAGATAACGACATAGATATCTGTGTTTGTATATTAATAAATTATTTCATACAGGTGTTTATATATATATATATATATATGAGTGTGTGTATGTGTTTACGTGTGTGTATGTAAATATATTTTTATGCGTATGATAAATATATATTTGTGTCCAAAGCTGGTGCCCTTGAGGGCACTCATATCTTATAGAGAATCGTTCCCCTATATAGATATATGTCAAAATATCTTTATACACGCCTTCACACGCACACATACACACGCGCGCGCGCACGCACACACATATGTGCACTGACGCACATAAAGAAACACAGACACACATATATAAATAAATATGTACAGATATATATATACACATATATGTATACATATATATATAGATATATATATATGTAGATATATATATATATACATACATATATATACATATATATGATATATATATAAATAATATATATATAGATAGATATATTGATAGATAGATAGACTGATAATAAATAGATATGTATGTGTATTTGTGCGTGTATGTGTACTTCCTTATATGTACACATAAATACAGACACATGCATATAAACATGAATGCATGTAACTGTATATATATATATATATTATATATATATAAAAATGTATGTGTTCATATTATACATATGTGCACGCGTACGTGTGTGTGTGTGTGCATGAGTAAGCACTTAAAGAGACTTATATTCACCTCTTGTTTCTAAATATATTTCTCACCTAAATTAGTCTCAAAGTTGCGGTTTTCTTTTTACCAATTCCCCAGAAACTTCTCATTCACAGAAGAAAAAAAAAGAGCCCAAGATAGATAAAAGAAAAGAAAAGAAAAGAAAAAAGACTTATATACACCTATCTAATTAATCTATTTTTAATCTAATTAGCTATTTATTATTCGATACGGGTATATTTTTTACTCCTTTTCAATACTGGCATCATTCCCATATTTCCTTTTTGCATATTTTCTGTTTCTCACTCATGGCTGAAAGTAATTATAATAATTGTGGTTAATTATATGTAATTATGTCGATGAAGTAGCCTTGATTCCGATGCTGCTTCTTTGCACTTAATGCTACCATGGATGTCGATTGGTTCATCAAAGATGTATTAACTTTTTTTTTTTCCCCAACTCTTCAAGAACCTCAATTAGTATTGATTACCAGCATTTGCGTTACCGTTTACTTGTTTCAGTTATTAAACTGTGGCTATTCAGAGGCACCGCGTTGAAAAAGTTTAGTTGAACTAAACGACCCTAGTTCGTATTCAAGTTTTGAAGCGTGGTACTTACTGATTCGTTTTTTTTTCCTAAACTGCTAAGTTACGGGGATCCAAATACTCTGACACAATTACCAACAGATAGTCTATTAATACATAGAAAAACACAAAGAAGCACACACATACACACACGCACCCACTTATTCCCCTTTATTTCTCTTTTTCTTACCTCCGGTTTTTCTGCTATTGGTGAGTCAAAAAGTAACGCCATTTTGTTTAGCACAGGTATAATTACCAACACAGGAACATGTATCATACATCAAAATGAAGCTGGTCTCTCTGTGGATCACAACCCTACTTCTCAAAACAGTCACCTTTTCTCTCAATAGCAATGTTCCACCTTTGAATGAGAGCATGTATCCTTGCCCTGGAAAATTATGTTGACTATTCTTTGAGCCACTTCTTCGCTAGAGTTTTCACTTCCTTGTCACTGGACTATCATCTCTTCGGCCCCATGAAAGAGGGTTTGAGAGGCAAACATTATTCCAGTGACGAGGAAGTGAAAACTGTAGTGAAGAAATGGCTCAAAGAACAGTCACAGAATTTTACGGGCAGGAATTCATGCTGTCTTTCGAAGGCGGACGTTGCTATTGAGAGGAAACGGTGACTATGTAGAGAAGTAGGGATGTGATCCCCAAAGGACCAGCTTCATTTTGATGTATGATACATGTTCTTGTGTTGGTAATTATACCTGTCCTAAACAAAATGGCATTACTTTTTGACTCACCCTAGTATTCCGTGTGTTTATATAATTCGCAATCGCTCTACACAATAAAAGGTTTCTGTTGGGTTTCTAACGAGCAATAAAATACCCATATATTTGTATTAATTAATGTGAAATTCTTCGAAGCATATTTCTTCAATGGATTTATTCGTACCATGCTTTTTGCATGAACCATGCAGGAATATGTCATATCGCTGGAAATCTCGAAAGAATTTGTCCCTTGATGGTCATAGAGATTCCCGACCCTGTTCTTTGCTTCCATGAAGCCTCGAGATCCTCAATAAAATGTGATGTAAAACGGGTTCATTCTCTCACGGGTTCCTTGGAAATAAATTCGTGTCGAGGCCGGAGTTTTTATTGTTCTACTTCTCGCGGAGTGTTGAAAAGTATTGTCAACATAGGTAGAATTTGATCTCAGAAGGTATCGGGCCGGAAGAAATGTTGCAAACTGTTTTGTCCGACGCGCTAATGATTCTGCCAGCTGAAGTGATAATAATAACTTATTATCATCAGGCGAAAGATGTGCAGCATTGTGTTGATACAGAGTTGTTTGTATTGATCGATGTGATTTAATGATATTTGTTTGATCGACTCGAGATGAAAGAATTTGAAAGAAAAGACAAAACCATCGGGAGTTGAACCATTTATCTTGATCAACAAAGCTAAATTTCTATATAGCAATTTCGTGAAATCTCATCTCATAGGAAATGCCATGGTGTTAATGAAGTAGCTTCGCGATCTTGCGTTTTTGGTTTCGAACAACAGCTTCGTGCTTTGGGTAGAAAGGCGAAGATTTGACAAAATGCTTAGCGGCACTTCGTCTGTCTTTACGTTCTGTGATCAAATTCTGCCGAGGTCCTTGCCTTTCATCCTTTCTGTGGTTGATAAAAAATGTACCCGGTGATAACTAGGGTCGAACTGCCCCGAAATACCTAATTGTGAAACCAATATTGTAAGCCACACGAAAGTTTTATAACAAAGGGAAAATTTATTTATTTCTCCACGGTACAAATCTTCGGTTAAATATTGTTTGGAGACATGCAATGAGGGGTAAAGTTTAATCTCTGGTAAATACAGTGACTTTGTCGGGCACGATAATTGCTCATTAGATCTGTTTAGTGAAGAACAGTTACGCAGTAATTACGCCACGTAAGCTGGTCAAGCATTTCTCCAGCTTTGTTTAGAATCTGTAAACCTCAGATAAAAATTTCAATTGTTGCTGAAACCAACAATGAGGACATCTTTGCAGCCTGGAGTGAAAAACACGATAGCATTCAAATATGCAATCGCTCGCAGACAAACTTGTCTTTAGACCCATGAAATTAGAGAAAAACCAAACGAAAACAAAACCATGTTACCGTACCGATATAAAGATCCATTAACAAGTTAGATTTACGAACATGATAATAATAATTTCGAAAAGCAATTAAAAATTGCCGTATTATTTTGCCGAAGTCTTTGTTTTTTATTGACACATCGTTAAAGGCAATTGTGCTAAATACTCCGGTAATTATAGGACTGCAACGAGCTCGATTAATGAGTCTTTCAAACTAATGCCACTTTGTACCGCACCGAGTTACAGGAATAAATACAACTAATCTGCGCTTTGTAGAAACTCTGATATGATTCTTATGAAATTAGACGATTCGATAGAGTTTATTTTGTATCGTTGCCATTTCCCAAACAAAACTGGGTCAAACCTATTAATATGAACATTTATCTAATTCAAAACATAATACTACATTCCAGTGAGGCTTTTAGGTTTCTGCATGTAATGCTTTATAACTTTCTGTTCGCTTAGAATATACTGTTATAACATCGATAATCTTATCCTACAGTCACTGCGTTGGTGTGTTCGAGTGTTACGCCTTAAATGACCATCAATACCGAATGCTGTCAAAGATATCTAAATCTACAACCTATTGGAACAAGGTAAGTCCATGCTTTCAACAACAATACGTGCGTATAAAATGGGCACACATAAATAATTTGACTTAATTAATTTCAGACGTAAGCGGAGCTCATTTATACCAGCATTTGGCTGGTATATTATTTTATCTTCGTTGGTTATCGGAAAAACAAGATTATCCCCAGTGGGAAAAAACAAACAAACGTGAAACGAAAAGATTCAAAAGAAATACCGCAATGTATTTCATTTATCCAATAATTTAATGATGTTATATGAAACAAGTGCAAGAATTAAAGTTTTAAACGAATGAAATCCGAGACATGATCAAAAGATTTTAGAGAATGCAGCAATGCTATGAATAATTACAAACTCATGGAGCAAACTATAAATAATACTCAAAAGCTCCATGTACAGGGAAGTGGAGAACTCCAAATATCTCGCTAGATTTGATTAATATTTACTTAGTGTCATCGAGTGCAAAACTAGAAATTAATAAAATAACAGATTTATTTCTTAGCGCAGACAGTGGCACAGAGTATAATACGTACGAAGTGTTGTTATGAATAGTCATTGTGGATAAATCATAAGAATAGTTCTTACTGATAGATGTAATGGATATTTCTTGCAGATAATTCCAACGGATACATCTTATGGATATTCATCATACACATATCTTGTGCTTGATTTTTATATTGCTTATGCACAATTCTTATGCGGTTCGTATTCGTTATGAATAATCATTTATTATCGATATATGTCACAGATATTCCTTATGCATATTTCTCGTAGATATCTCTCATTGATACTTTATTATTAATGTTCTTTATTCATAGTCCATATGCATAGTTTTTAAGTGTAGTCCTTACATACAGCCCTTATGCAGTGTTCTTACGGATAGTTCCCATAAATAGCTTTTTTCTCATATCATATAGATATATTTTAAAGATATTTTATGAATAATTCTTAAAGCCATGCACATATATTCCTTATGAGTAATTCATGT
>NW_021833110.1:47500-60000 GCF_006345805.1 Octopus sinensis
AACACACATATATTTTACATTCTGTGCAAGTTCTGGCACATATATGTCAAATCGCTAGGTATCTTTTTCTCTCTATGATATACGCTTTCTTTCTCTCTCTCTCTCTCTCTCTCTCTCTCTCTCCCTTTCTTTCTCTCTCTCTCTCAATCTATCTATCTATAGACAGACAGACTGTTAGACAGACAGACAGACGGACAGACAGACAGACAAAAAGACTGACAGACAGACAAATCGATCGATAGATAGATTGATAGATAGATAAATAGATAGATAGATAGATAGATAGATAGATAGATAGATAGATAGATAGATAGATAGATAGATAGATAGATAGATAGATAGATAGAGGGAGGGAGGGATGGATGGATGGATGGATGGATGGACAGGGAGACAGGCAGACATATAGATAGATAGATAGATAGATAGATAGATAGATAGATAGATAGATAGATAGATAGATGGGGAGATAGGTATATAGATATATACATGGATGGAGAGATAGATTGATAGATAGATAGATGTGCGTTTGTCTGTGTGCGTCTGTATGTGTGTGAGTCTATTAGTGAGTGAGTGAGTAAGTTAATGAACACACGAACACACACGTACACATGCACGCACACACGTACACACTCACACACTCATGGTGATACACATACACGCACGCACACACACTCACATGCACACACACACACTCACATGCACACACACACAAGTACACACACATACACCCATGCGCACACACACACATGCACACACACACATACACACATGCACAGACACACAAACACACACACACACGTATAGGTACAGATATATTTGGTATAATTTTTTTTACCGGTGATTCTCGCTTAAATTATGTAAAAAAAATATCGACGAGGAAAATTTTAGAAATGCTGAGCATCGAACCACTGATTCTAAATGATTGATTCTGTTCCATGTTACGGACCAATTTATACTATTCTTATTGTTCTTAAAGACGAGAACTGGTGACTGTTCTTTAAAAACAGGTGAGTCCGCTGTTCCTGATTTATCATACAAAACAATTAAATACTATATTGATCCTCCGAAGATATAAATATACTTATTATTTCATGATTATTATCAAAATATATAATATACGAAGAACATAAAATTTATATGAAAAGCAATGAATATATAAAATAATTGTTTTGAGGTTGAAAATTTAAATTTCAAATTTCAAATTTAGGCACAACAGAGATAGATTGATGTAATATATATTCTGAATATATATCCAGTATTTTGGACAAAAATCGATATGTCGACAATAGGGAATATAAGTGTACCGCAGTGTGAATCTTCGAAAGTAGTCACTCGAATAGCTAGAAATAACTACCGAGTTTTATTACATAGCAAGCCTGTTTGATATCGAGTTTTATTAAATAACAAGCCCGTTTGAAGATATGATGTTAAAATCAAGAAAGGAATGGCTTCGGTTATAATATCTTCTGTAATATTTCCACCAAATCCTAGTGATTTATCTGTAAATAATAAAGATTTGAGCAACTCCAATAGAAGCCCTAATACAGTCGCACACTCTGCTTGAATAATGGCTAAGCTTAATTGAAATAACGCTATGTCTTAAAAGTTTGAAATGAAAGAATATCATTGGTTGACGTAGATCCTGTGGTTTTGACTGACCTCCATTTTCAGCAATGATACATTCACGAAAGAGAAGCAAAAGGTAAAAAACAGAACAAACCATAACAGTACGTCATCAGCTGTTTGACTAAGTATTCAGACGGTTTCGTCACTTTGTGATAGGCTTATGAAAAAACCATTATAATACGGTAACTAAGCCATTTATACAATAAAAACAAGACGTAAAATTACAATCTGCGGCTGAGAAAGATGATTTACTCACAACGAAATTAGATATAAAACTGTTTACTATCTCAAAAAAAACAGTAGTTATTTACTAGGAAAAGCGGGACAAATAAATAAAATAATGCATAAAATACGACACGGAAAGAAAATCAAATAAGTAGACGAAGGAAGAAGCTCTAAAGAAAATGGTGGACAGAAGTAAAATACATCTACACATAACCCTCTCGAAATTTTCTGTAAAGATGTTAGTATTGAAAGATTTGATTATGTTTGAGATGTAAAATAATAAACAAAACTTAGCCCAACACATTAACTTGCAGTACACCATTAATGGGTGTAAATGATCTTGATTTAACTCTGACGGCCATAATATGGCGCGTTCAGGCTTGCGGTGAGCGCGAAAACCGGTTCCTGATATTCAACTATTGGGCAGATTTGGTCATGAAATTCCTATGGTCAACTCTGCTAATAGCTTTACGGAAGTAATCCCTGCCACCGATGAATTTCCAGGAAAACTATGGTATGCAACTATGCATCTGTATGTATGCAGGTATCTTTTATCTTTTTTTTGTTTCAATCATTTGACTGCGATCATGCTGGGGCATCGTCATAATCGAATGAATGGACTCTAGTACCTATTCTAAAGGTTGCTTTTTTGCCGAACCGCTAAGTCACATTGAACTAAACACACCGGCATCGGTTGACGAATGGCGGTGTTAGTTCACACATACACACACAATATAAATTTATATAAGCTGAGACCCTTTTTGGTCATGAATGACCATGGGATTGCACCTAGAAAGTTACCCTCCCAGGCACAAGTCCGGGCAAGCATGTTTATGGAAGACTAGCAGTCTTCCATACATATATATATATATATATCAATTATGTATTGATATAAACTGTCCAATAAAGCCAGAAACATATGTACCGTTAATTCCTTTGCATCCTGTCTTTCTTTTGATAAATATACCCCATCACCTACACCACTAACTGGCATATACAGGTGCTTACAATTATCAAGTATTCACCCTGAATTTTTTGTACCTAACTTATATATATATATATATATATATATATATATATACGACGAACTTATTTTAGTTTCTATCTACAAAAACCCACACGACTCTGAAAAAGAAGATACTTACCGAAGATGTCACGCAATGCGACTAAACCCGGAACCATGTGGTCGGGAAGCAAGCACTGTCACACTTGCGCCTCCCACAAAACCACGCCTAATTGCTAATGTTTTTAAGCGTAAGTATACAAAAATATCTGCGGGTGATATATTTTCGCCATTATATTATTAAAAAAGGATGGCAGACAATTAGTCAGATATGGCGGAATAAGTGGCAAAAAGTTCACCGTAAAGAGATGTGCCCTTTTATAATTATCTTTTATGTTTTTGTTTTTTTTGTTGTTTTTTTTTTGTTTTTGGTTTGTTATATTCCCAGGAAATACTTTTTCACTTTTTTCTTTGATTGGGTCTTTAAAATAATTTCCTGTGAAGAACTTCGTGTCAATGAGATTGACTGCATATGACGTCCCCCGACGTTAATATATAAATAGTTTCCTTTGAAATGATATCCTACGATTATTGATATTTCTTACAGTAATATAGTCCACTCAGAACAGAAAAATAAAAATATAAGCCTCCGTGTCTCTTTTTCTACTGCATCTCGCCTCTTCCTTTCTTTCCTTATTTCTTTCTTTCTATCTTTCTTTTTCTCTCACTCTCTCACTACCTTATTCACACGCACACACACAGCCACATTCATATACAAATGTCAATATTTCCTTTTTTTGTTTTTTCTCTCGATATATTATGGAAAGTTCTTTCGGATTTTCTTTTCGTCATTCTCCATTTCTCACTTATTGTTCTGATAGAATTTTTTCTTCTTCTCAGAAGACCGTTTCCTTAACGATAATTCCCATAATATATTTATTCATTTGCTTTTTCTATTTTTCGTTACCAGTTCCGTCTCGAACTTCACCAAATCTCAATCTACTTATTTCACAACTCCAACGAAAAGACCGATTAATTTTCTTTTAAATAAACTATTCATTTCTTTAAGACGCTGTAGGCCTCACATATATTCATCTACCACATGTTGTGACAAAAAAAAATGAATGCGAAATCACCTAGGTATACACCGAACTTGATAGAAGTCGAAAAATCTGTAGGTTAAAACAGGTGCCTACGTTCACATGTTTGTATTTTATTTCTTTCACTGATAGGACAGTGACAGTATATCTTCTTGGCCAAACACTCACCCATCAATTTCAGCCGGATATAGTTATCATTATACTATGTAACTTCCATAGTAGCTTTCTCTCTGTAACTTACACAGCATTCTGCGTTTGTTTACAAATAGTATATTTGTAGTATTAGATAGTTTAAGTATCTATTAACTAAATTTGGCTGAAACTGATGGGTGAGCGTTTGGCCAATCGGATAGGCAAGAAGCCATGTTAGCTTTGACTTTTGGGGTTTGATTCTGGCTGAGGTTAGCCAATCATTTTTCAATCATTTCTTTGTATTCATAAATTGTCGCTTCAAATCGGAGAACAAAATAATTTTATATGTTATTATACATCTATATATATATATCTTCTATTATATTATGTTATATTATATTATATTATTTATGTATATATGTGTGTAGAGTAGTACAAATGTATAGAGAAAACTGCAGTAAGAAACCAAATAATAACAAACGTAGACAAGCATGCACATACACATTAAAGAGAAAGCTGCACAATCAATCACAAAGACCGAACTACAAACATGTAACTCTGCACACAAATACTAACAAGAAGTTTCCATTAGTCTCTCCGACTACTAAATCCACCGGCGTGGCTCTTACTGACCTACCCAAGTGGGAATGAACCCAGAAACATTTTTCTAAGATTCAAACTTCTTACCACACGCCTATGAATATGGCTTTAATATATAGACATTTAGCGTCACTTTGAAATTAATCCTTTCTCGCTTAAGTAACAGAGATTTTCATTGATTGTTATGAAGAAGAAGAGAACTAGTTTTGGCTTTGCTTAAAATCTAATCGGTCACTTTCTCCCTATGACCATCAAATATTAGAATTGAAGAAGACTAATTCGTTTAAATCTTTAAGGATTAAAGCATATTGCATTGCGAATAGCACGACTTGATTGATATGATGGTATGCTATTGCTTCTTGATCCCGTATTTTTCAATTTCGTTTTCAATCCTTCGGGTTCCTGTTTGATGCTATATATAATTCCGCTTATTCGTAAACCCTTTCTATCTAGATTTATATCTCAAATATTTTAATAATTTCTTCTCGGTTTCCTGCATCAAATGCATGTATATAATCAATGGAACATAGATGCAAGACTTGTTCCCACATTGCCCTTTCGTTTATGTTTCTCAGGATATGCACAGCATTAGATATTCCTCTATAATCAACAAATCCATCTTGTGCGGTTGAGTTCCAACGCTTGATATCGTTTCGGAATCTCAGCGCCAACGCTCCAACCAAAGATTCTACAACGTACGCTCATAAGCCTGATCACTCTGGATAATTTATATTCTGAAATTATTTGACAGGGTTTCCATACATATTCTGAAAACATTCTCGTGGTCATCCTGCGTTTGTCATTCCTTTAATAACGAATATTGTGGTATGGTACCTTAACAGCCTGTGAAATAATACTATTCGTTCTAGCGGTTTTCTAATCGAATATTTCTAACATTGGGTGATTGATCTCTCCATTGCACAAAGTTCAACAGTAAAAGATTTTGCTCTCTGAAATTGTTGGTTGCGTTACACACACACATACACACACACACAAACACACACACACACTCACATATATATATGTTTGTGTGTGTGTGCATGTGTGCACGTATGTATATATGCATGTATGTGTGTATGCGTGTATGCATGTGTATGTATGCATGTGTGTGAATGTATATATATATACATATATATACACACATATACGTATAAATATATATATATTTTGTTCTCTCTAGTTTCAGCTCAGAGCTGCCGGCATGCTGTTGCACCGCCGTTTATAAAATACGATCCTCGGGATCTTTCGCCCATATATATACATATGTATATATGTATATATATGTATATATATATATATATATATATATATATATATATATATATAATATATATATATATATGTATATATATATATATATATATATATATATGTATGTGTATATATATATATATGTAATATATATATTCGTATATGTATACCTACATACGTATTCATACACACATATAAAACACACACACACACACCCACACATTTAAAATGTGTGGTGGGTGGTAAAAAGTAGGTATTAGAAACTGATCATAGAATTTTTAGTATCACTGAAGTCATAACGAAAACATTTTTTAAACAGACAACACTAATGAGGATTTCTTTTTTTCTTATCTTATTTCCTTTTGATTATTTTTGCAGATAGCCGGTCGCTTGATTGCTCACGAGCGAGCTAAGATAGCTGCACGCTATGAAGCGTAGCGTGCAGGCTATGAGACCGTGGCGTGCATGGAAAGGTAATCATGTAACACTACGTCCGGAGACGATAAAAATGTTGTCATGCAAAGCTAATGACCACGGACTCAGTGAATGATGCAAGAAGACGTGCCCGTCCAACCACATACCAATCAGCGGAGAGCGTAGCAACAGAGTAAGTAATTTTTAACTGCAGACCACCAATCAGCGGAGAGCGTAGCAACAGTGCAAGTAATGTTTAACCGCAAAAATTAACACGTAAAGCAACCCGTGAAAATAAACTAACAAGGTACACAATACGTACGGTGTTGCATAAAGAATTGAATTTTCGCCCAGGAAAACCACATTACGTGCAGGAGCTAAAACCTGAAGACTATGATTGCAGAAGACAAGAAGTGCAGAACTCCCAAGAAGTCCAGATCTCATTCATGTGATTTTTACCTGTGGGGTTTCACAAAAGAGGAGGTGTACAATACAAAACCTCGCACATTAGAGGACTTGGAAACACAGATTCAGGAGGTTCTCAATGCTATCCAAGACGACATCCTTCAGAAGGTTGTTCATTCCATCCCTGACCGTTCGAGGGAACTGGTCGACGCCACTGGTGCTTATGTTGAAATATGAAGATTTACTTTCATTTTCTCATGGAATTGAGAACATATACACATACATATAATACACATATACACATAAAGACATATACACATACATATAATACACATATACACATAAAGACATATACACATACATATAATACACATATACACATAAAGACATATACGCATATAAACATACACGGTTTCACACATACATAAATGCATCTCCCTCTTCCTATCTATCCAGCTATACATGTATACACACACATACACACACACACACTCACACACAAACACATATATATATAGGCATACATATATGTACGTATGTATTATTCATGCCACAAAAAAAAAACGGTTTCCGAGGTCTATATTTATGTGACTGAACATCATGGTGTGTCGCGTCTTATTTCATAAGATGACTCCAGATACGAGTATATATGCCAGATCTTAAGCCTCTGTTTTAAAAAATCGATAGGAATATTAAAAAAAGACACAATTTTAACGAAAATGTTGTTGGAGTTGTAAAATAAATAGATTAAGATTTTGGTGGAGTTAGAGATAGAATTTTACAAAAGATAAAAAATGAAGACGAAAATATATAAATGAATAAATGAGTTTTTTTTTAAGGATGCAGAATGAAAATAAGAAAATGTCTGAAAAGTAAGTGAGGAAAGGTGAATAAGAGTGAAATATTTATAAGAGAATTATAAGAATGGACGTCTTCAGTGAAGAAGGACAGAGAAGATGTTTGATTGTGTCTGAGAGGGAAATCTAAAAGGAAGTGAGAGAGACAGAGAGAGAGATACAGAGAGAGAGAAAGAGAGGTGGATGAGAGAGGGAGATAAGGAGAACGGGGGAGGAGAGATAATGGAAAGAGGAGTAAAGATGGCGTGTTGTAATATTTTCTTTGTTTTAAGAGAACTTGAAAATAAATGTTGCGGGTTGAATAGTCAATTATGTGAAGAGGTAATAACAAAAAAATAAATAAATAAATACGCCATGAACAACGACACACACACTCACACACACACACAAATATATATATACATTTATATATATATACATTTATATATATATATATATATAATATATATATATATATATATATATATATATATATATATGTATGTATATATATATATATATATATATATATATATATATATATATATATATATATATATATATATGTATACGTGTGTATATGTGTTCGTGTGTGTCTGTGTGCGCGCATGCTTATATATATAGATATACATATACATACATATATATATATATGTATATATATATATATATATAAATAGCTAGCTAGATAGTTAGATAGATAGATAGATAGATAGATAGTTAGATAAATAGATAGGTAGATAGATAGATAGATGATAGATAGATAGAGAGAGATAGACAGATAGATAGATATATGCATACATAGGTGTATATATATAAATTTACGAGTGTGTGTGTACTTTTCTGTTAAAGTTTCATTATTTATTACTAATCTTATAACTCACATTGAATTCTCTTCAACACGCTTACGCACTCACACGAGTACACAACATACAAATATACGTATGCATGTGTGAATGTGTGTATTTGTTATTTCAAATATCTTTCCCTTTAAAAAAAGATGGCGCATAGTGTAAGGTCCACATAGAGCTTTCCACTAGCAGGCTTAGCGGTCAATTAACGGCTGCGACATCGCCGTAAAATGTTCACGAATTTTACTTTCCTTTTCTAATTTTATTTTTTTATCTCTCAACACTTAATAACACATTGTTATTAAAATGGGTTCTAGATTAACCAATGTGACATTGTGTTATTAAGTAGGCGCAGGAGTGGCTGTGTGGTAAGTTGGTTGCTAACCAACCACATGGTTCTGGGTTCAGTCCCACTGCGTGGCATCTTGGGCAAGTGTCTTCTGCTAGAGCCCCGGGCCGACCAATGTCTTGTGAGTGGATTTGGTAGACGGAAACTGAAAGAAGCACTTCGTATATATGTATATATATATATATATATTATATATATATGTGTGTGTATGTGTGTGTGTGTCTGTCTGTTTTTGTCCCCCTAGCATTGCTTCTTGACAACCGATGCTGGTGTGTTTATGTCCCCGTAACTTAGCGGTTCGGCAAAAGAGACCGATAGAATAAGTACTGGGCTTACAAAAGAATAAGTCCCCGGGTCGAGTTGCTCGATTAAAGGCGGTGCTCCAGCATGGCCGCAGCCAAAAGACTGAAACAAGTAAAAGAGTAAATGAGTAAAGTAGAGTAGATTGGAGTATGACAGATCTTTTGGTGGGTGTGTCTACTCGAACTGAAAACATTCGCTTTTGCCTTATGTCTAATGGCAACCAAAAAGTATTGAGTCTGGTGAATCACGTGATAAAACTGATCACACCGGAGGCGGATAAAAGTTATGAATGCTACTGCAACGGGATTTCCATTGGAAGAAGGAAAATTGCCAAAAGGTAACTTAATAAGTTAATAATTTATTAATTTATCTTTTCATTCAGCGACTTTTGTTCGTAATATTTACATATAAAGAAAATTATTCGGAAATATAGGTAAGGCTTTCTTCCACAAAATAATGTCCATTATATATTAAGTTAATATAGTTGACAAAGAAACCTTTATTTTATACATATTTACAAATATATATGTATATATATATATATATATACGTATATATATATATGTGTGTGTGTGTATATATATATATATTATATATATATATATATATATATATATATGTATGTATGTATGTATATATATACATATATATATACATATGGGCGTAGGAGTGGCTGTGTGGTAAGTAGACTGCTTACACAGGGTCCCGTGTTCAGTCCCACTGCGTGGCATCTTGGGTAAGATGTTAGACTTCTCTTCTGGCCATATTGCTTCAGCTTTTCCTGTTGCTAGGCTAATGGTCCCCAAATTTAGAGACAGGCACTTCTTTCGGACTGATGTTTCTCAATATAAAATTTTATTTTCACGAACAGTGTCCACGCATTTTGTTTCTATCTCCTCAAGAACCCAAAGTAACAGAAGCAAAAAACGACACCCAAACTTTGTGAAAAATTACTTTATTTACGGATGCGGAAAAAAAATGGGCTTGCAGGAGGTAAAAAATCGTAAAAAAAAACGAAAAGATAAAAGGGATATCTACTATAATTATTGCATTTGTTATTTATTAAATTTAAAAGTGATGAAACGATGGAGGGGGGATCCACGAAAAGTGGATAATTGAAGTGAGAGCAAGAGCAGAAAACACATGTTTTTGGACGAGACAATATAAATGTAACAGCAGAAAGCCAAGCTAAAATTTCTCAGCCACCCGTTATCGTCTAGGCCGGTTTGAAGAGTTAGCTCAGAGCGTTGAAATGACAAATATCACGATAGATGGACCGGGAAATTGTGGGCAGCTGTCTATAAAGGGAGGGGAAAAAAGGATAATGAAAATACAAGCGAGATACAGAACCACGACCAACGCTCCAAATACTATTGTATAAAACATTAAAAGAAGAAGAGAAGAAACGAAGCAAAGAACGGAAGTATGAATGTATGAACTCCTAATGCGATTCGAGTATAAAGAAATTAAAGAATTGAGGATCTAAGACAAATAGTTTGAAGATTAGAACATGAAACCGAAGAATATAGAGAAAGAATAATAGATCTTTCAAGTCAAAGAAGCGCAGTGAGAACAAAGAGATTCAAAGCGAATAAATGAAAGAATCTCCAAGAGAATAGTGAATGAAACAGACGATAATAGATATTAGAAGATAGCAGTAATGCTGCAAGCATAAAGCATGTACGGCTTGATACGACATAATGCATGAATATAATTAAATTTTCTGAAACAAATACGGAAAATGATTTCTACGGTGAATTTTTAATTATATACATAAATAGATATGCATATATATATATAATATATATACATAATAGTTATGCACATATATATATATATATATATATATATGTGTTTGTGTGTTTGAGAGAGAGAGATTGCGTGTATAGATATATATCGTGAAAATTTACAAAAATATAAAAGACGAAGACGGGTATGTAAACAACAGATGTAATAGTGTAACGCTGTGTGCGTATATATATATATGTGTGTATATATACATACATAACTTGCACGCACACACACACACGCACACATATATATATATATATATATATATATATATATCAATGGCAGACTAGTAAGTATACAAGACGCCTACATGATAGGAGACGCTAATGTCTAAAAGCTACCTAACATATCATCATAAAATAAAACACGCACCGTACTCGTGCAAATAAACGAAACGAATTCATGACACGGTTCAGTTACATATCAATTGATTTCAAGAATAAGGAGAAATCCCTTTTTCTATCATCAGTGTAATATAACCAGCTCAATGCACATAAGCACGAACAAAACACACACGTAATCTATATATGTGTGTGTATATGGTCGTGATGCATGTGCCTGGTGTACCCGTATCGGATGGGTAGCCATGATGGGTACACAAGACCTCGTATACTTTACGACAGTGTCACTTTGAAGGCATACCCGGCTCTCTCACTCACTAATAATACATCGATCACAGTATATATATATATATATATAATATATATATATATATATATATATATCAATGGCAGACTAGTAAGTATACAAGACGCCTACATGATAGGAGACGCTAATGTCTAAAAGCTACCTAACATATCATCATAAAATAAAACACGCACCGTACTCGTGCAAATAAACGAAACGAATTCATGACACGGTTCAGTTACATATCAATTGATTTCAAGAATAAGGAGAAATCCCTTTTTCTATCATCAGTGTAATATAACCAGCTCAATGCACATAAGCACGAACAAAACACACACGTAATCTATATATGTGTGTGTATATGGTCGTGATGCATGTGCCTGGTGTACCCGTATCGGATGGGTAGCCATGATGGGTACACAAGACCTCGTATACTTTACGACAGTGTCACTTTGAAGGCATACCCGGCTCTCTCACTCACTAATAATACATCGATCACAGTATATATATATATATATATATATATATATATATATATATATATATATATATATATATGCAATGGTCTACCCTCAGTTTCCTTATACCAACTCAACTCACATGGATCTGGTCATAGTAGTAGACACTTGTCCAAAGTCTCATGCAGTGGGCCTGAATCCGGATCGATGTTGTTGAGAGGCAAATTCCTTGTCCGTTTTTACGTTCTGAATCCAGTTTTCTTCGAGGTCGACGTTACATTTCAGCCTATCGCGATTGATAAAATAAGTGTCCATCGGCCAATTGTTCCAATGTAATCGACCAATACTTCCCCCCAAAATTACCTGCTGTATGACAATTTAAAACAGTTATTATAATTGTTATGATGTCATGTAAAAACAACCACAAGCCATGACTGACACGAATTTTTATCTACAGCATTTAAAATAAACAGTTCAAACGAGATATACTAGATAAAGACGTGGAATTATTACGATCAAAATGTATGAG